>NC_057797.1:185746782-185816434 GCF_018294505.1 Triticum aestivum | reverse complement strand
CCCTCGCCAGAAGGACGTCGGCGTGTCGACGCGCGCACGCCTGAACTCCACCTCCTGCTTCCACCTCCTCCTGCCTCTCTGCCCGCTTCCCCGACCCCCTGGAGATGCCACCCACCTCCCTGGCGCCACGTCCACTTCTCCCTCCGTCCCTATCCCCCTCTGCTCTCTCTCCCTCTCGCGACCGAACACACCCGCCGCCGCTGTTCGTTGCCGCCGTGGCCACAGCCACTGCGTCGCCCCGCCGATGCCCTCAGAGGCGCCACCGCCACCTACTCTCCCTCCTCTCCGAGCTACACGAGCCAGGACGGCCCCAATACGACGCTTGCGGCCTTCTTCTCCGACCACGGCCGCCGAACGCCTCCGTCGATTCGGCCACTCCGGCGCGCCCCCGAGCCCACTAACCATCCCTGCAGCTCCGTGGTGAGCCTTTAACCCGATTCCCCCTTTCCCCGTCGTCCCTCGCGTGATCTAGCCCCGATCCCCAACCATGACCGCAGCATCTCGCCGCCGGCCATGGCATAGCCGTGGCCACAGCCGCGCAAGCTCGCAACAGAGCTCGTCAGCGTGCTCAGCGAACCCCAGGAGCACGTAGCACCCTCCGGTTTCTCCTCTAGTGCTCCGTAGCATCGCCACCGCCTGCACCCGAACTCCGGCCGCCGCCGATTTGGTCGCCGCCGTCGATTCCGACCACCGCAGCTGCTGCCTCCACCACCACTAGATGCGCGAGTCTTCCAGCTCGCTGTAGCCGCAAACCCCGAGCAAAATGGTTCCCTGTATCGCAATCCCGAGCCGCCCCGCCATTTTTGTCGTCGCCGGCGACAAGTCGCCGGCAGGTTTGACCTGATCGGCCTGGGGTTTGACCTCCCCTGACGTGTGGGCCCAGGCGCCTGCTTGATTAGTGTTAGGTTAGTTAGTGTTAATTAACTTAGCTAATTAGATAAGCCACTGACATGCGGGCCCCGCCCGGCTAACTAAGTTAGTTAGGGCTAATCATATTTAGGTTAGTCACTGACCAGTGGGCCCAATCCAGTTAGTTAGGGCTAACTAACTTGGTTAGTTGACTGGGTCACTGACCAGTGGACCCCACTGGTCAGGTTTGACCTGGTCGACGCCTTTGACCTGCTGACGTCACCCCGGCGTCATGCTGACGCAATATTCCTTTTCTGGAATTTAGTTTATTTTATAAATAATCAGGAAATTCCAGAAATAGCTAAAACTTCAATAAATCATAGAAAATTAACCGTATCTCCAAATTAAACAATTTATATATGAAAAATGATCAGAAAAATCCAATCTATCCATCTGTACTATTTTCATGCATGTTAGAACAACTTATAGCTGCTATTTAGCACAAATCATATTAATGGCATTTAAAAATCCACATATGGAGTTTGAGTTTGAATCTTGGATTCAAACCAACTTCATTTAATCTGGTTTTAGTTGCATTAGCACAAACCACAGCATATTGCCATGTCACATTCATGCATCATATTGTGCATTGCATTGATTGTGTTTTTCCTCAGTTGCCGGTGATTGCCCCCTCTCGATAGACGTGATACCGACGATGTGATCGATGACACCGATGAAGAGCTATATTATTTTCAGAAGTGCCAGGCAAGCAAAACACCCTTGTTCATTCCGATATAATCCCACTCTCTCGCTCCTGCTCTCTTTTACTGCATTAGGACAACAACGATTCATCTGTTACTTGCTGCGGTAGCTGAACCCCTTTATCCTTTGCATGACCTGTCATTCGACAGTAAATAGATGAAACCCACTAGCATGAGTAGGAGTTGTTTGAGCCTTGATGTGCCTACTCATTCATGCTTGTTTGTCATGCCTGCTACTGCTTAGAGTTGAGTCAGGTCTGATTCATCGGGGATGAATCAGAGGTGTGTGAACATGTCCTACCGTGTGTGAGCTAAGTGTGTGAACACGATTTGGTAAAGGTAGCGGTGAGAGGCCATGTAGGAGTACATGGTGGGTTGTCTCATTGCAGCCGTCCTTAGGAACTGAGTTCTGTGTTTGTGATCCATGAACAGCTACTACCACACATTGGGATCCTTAATTGACTCTCTCGACTTATTAATCAACATGATCTCTGTCCAGGAGTTGCAACTAGTTTCTGGTGTTTGTAGGTAGTGTTAGTAGTCTACCAAGTGGCATCCGGTACAGGTGGGCTTGGGACAGACTAGGCACAGTGGCCCGGTGTACCAAGTAGCACCCGGATGGTGGGCTTGGGAACCCTGCTCACATCGTTTGGGGCCGTGAGCGACACCCCGGCCGGATCTCCTTGCGGATGGAACCCGAATAGGCGATAAACCTGGACTAGAGACTTGTTCGGTTAGTCAGGTCGTGGCCGACTCCCTCGCCCGGCTTCCGCTTGAAGGTTGCCGAGGTACATGACGTGTACAGGGCGATAAGTGGCGAAAGCGTGTGTGAAGAGGTACACCCCTGCAGGGTTATCATTATCTATTCGAATAGCCGGATTCCTCGGATATGGAAACGTGGACCCCTTGTACAGTTCATAGACAAGTGAAAGTGGATACTTTAAAATGCGCAAGATAAGCGTGAGTGCTATGGATGGCGTTCTCGTAGGGAGACGGGAACGGATCCATAGTGGTGTATTGATATGGTGAATATGTGGACTCGTGTGCGCCACCTCAAAAGAGTTACTTGGAGTCGTAGTTCATGTTAGCCACCGAGTCAAAGCTGGCTTACTGCAGTTAAACCCCACCATCCCCTTTGTTGATAATGATGCATATGTAGATAGATCTGATGTAAGTCTTGCTGGGTACATTTGTACTCACGTTTGCCTATTTTATGTTTTTGCAGAGAGACTTCAGTCTCGCTAGTAGTTCCGCGTGGTCTTCGACGTTTAGCTTGTTACCTCAGCTACGATCTTGTGCCCTCGGCAGGATCTGGTAGATAGTCAGGCTTCTCAGCCTTTTTCATTTCTAGATGTCTGTACTCAGACATGTTAAGCTTCCGCATGTGCTTTGATTTGTATGCTCTGAATGTTGGGTCATGAGACCCCTGTTTGTAATTTTCCGCTCCTCGGAGCCTAATGAATACTTACCTGTGTCGTAGAGTCATGTTGTGATGCCTTGTTGTATTTGCACATATTGAGCATATTGTGTGTATGATTGAAATGCTTGGTATGTGTGGGATCTGACTATCTAGTTGTTTATCTTTAGTAGCCTCTCTTACCGGGAAATGTCTCCTAGTGTTTCCACCGAGCCATGGTAGCTTGCTACTGCTCCGGAACACTTAGGCTGGCCGGCATGTGTCCTTCTTCATTCCTGTGTCTGTCCCTTCGGGGAAATGTCACGCGATGAATACCGGAGTCCTGTTAGCCCGCTACAGCCCGGTTCACCGGAGTCCTGCTAGCCCAGTGCTACAGCCTGGATTCACTCGCTGATGATCGACACATTCGATGTTGGGTCATGGATGCCTGTCCCTGTAAGTTTGTGCCACTTTGGGTTTACGACTAGCCATGTCAGCCCGGACTCCTTATCATATGGATGCTAGCGACACTATCATATACGTGTGCCAAAAGACGCAAACGGTCCCGGGCAAAGGTAAGGCGACACCCGTGGGAATACCGTGCGTGAGGCCGCAAAGTGATATGAGGTGTTACATGCTAGATCGATGTGGCATTGAGTCGGGGTCCTGACAGATTGTGCCCTGGTTCATCCGGACGAGCACCTCAGTAGAGAAAGCCGAAAACTGACTGTCATGATATAGCGTGAGACTGGTCAACCACTCGATGACCTGTGGGAATGTTAGAATTCCTCCGCCTTAATGAAGGGCCGTTTCCCGGCCAGGCATGTACGCACCCCGATATCGGGAGAGTGCGGAGCCACCAGGGGCTATCTAGTAGCCCCACTGTCAAACTCCTATGGCTAAGTGAAAGTGCTGAAGTATTATAGTCCGGTTGCCTCGCTCGCTCTGCTATCACCTCCTTAATAGGACCAAGACGTTGGGTTAAGTGTGAATGCGTGTTTTTGCGAGCACCTCCGCATTATATGCATGAGGGTTGAAGCCGACAGCTGCAATCTTTCAGGTTATACACATGTATACATAAACGGCCGCCCAGGAAGCATCATATTACTTTCAGGCAAAAGTATAAAAATAGCCTTATAAAAATTTATAAAAGCATTTCGCTTACAATGAGATTACATATCACTCAAACATAATATTTTTTGAGCACTGGGTCTCTATCAAACGGGCACCCTCAAGAACTTCTTCAAAGTAGTGCTCGGCAGCATTTCAACCTATAGTGGAATCCCGCGTTGCAACATTGGTTGCATCCATCTCCGCCCAATATGCCTTAACACGGGCAAAGGCCATCCGTGCGCCCTCTATGCACGCCGACCTCCTCATCGCATCAATGCGCGGCACCACATCAAGGACCTGCTGCACCAAGCTGAAATAGCTGTTCGGTTTTGACCTTCCCGGCCACAACTGATCCACAACATACCTCATAGAGAGTCCGGACAACCTGTTTAGTTCAGCCCATTCGGCTAATTGGTCGGTCAATGAAAGTGGACGCTCGGGAGAATGGAATTGTCTCCAAAACAGCCGGTCTACTCCACGATCTGTCTGACCCTGGAAGTACTTGGCCGCATCGGCAGCGCTCGCCGCCAAATCCATATACACATCCTCCGAACTCCATAGCCGATCCAGAGGGGCATACCGTGGATCTCCGAATTTCCTCCGCAACATAAAGGATTTCCCAGCTACAATATCCCCGGCTTCCTGCAGCTCCTCCTTCTTTGCCCTCATAGCAGAGCGGAGATCCTTTTTCGTCGCAGCAGCCTTTTCAATGTCGGATGCCTTCGCTTGGTTTTCCTTTTTCAAGAACCCGGCAACGGTCGGCGGCGGCTTTTAATTCTATAGCCATCTTGGCCATCTTGTCTTGGGTCTCGCCATGTGCGGCCTTCTTGGCTTGCAACTCTTCGGCCGCCTTCACAGCAGCCGCATTGCCCAACCTCGCTTGTTCCTTGGCTCGGGCAAGTTCTACCCGCAAGGCTTCAGTAGTGGCAGCTCCATCTGCAGTTACAATATACTAAAGATACTGGCATCATGCTGCTCTTCCTATTGTGGCGTCTACCAGATAATGACACTTACCCTGTGCCTCGTCAAGCCTTTTGTTAACAAGCTCAATGTCGGCGTCTGCCGCATCCAACTGCCGTTCTAAATGGGCAAACTCGCTAGTCCGGCTAGCCACCGGAGCTTCCATCACCTGCACATAGAGGCAGTATGGTTATTACCTGGGAATATGATCCCCTGTTCATCGTCGTTTCCGACAACAACCAGAGTCTCAGGGGCTACTATCTACACAGGGCACACCTAGCATGTGCAGGACTATCATACATTCTTTTACGAACCTCAAAGCATGTCAGTAGACTCATAAAAGCTTCATGCAATCCGCTTTCGGCGGACGATATTCTCTCCATCACCGTATTCATCAGCACACGGTGTTCATCTGAGCTAGCCGCTCGTCCCACCAACTCCCTCAGAACATCCGATCGCACACTAGACGGTGCCGGACTCTTTTGTCTGCTCTCTTCAGGAGCCGGACATTGGGAGCTTCGGGGGTCAATGGGATTATCTTCTGGCCTCATCGGACTCGGAGAGCCCTCCGCGACGACACTTCAGGGTCGCCCGCTTCCAGAGTGCAGGAGTCCGGAGGAGGCGTTTCGCTCTCCATCATCTCTGGAAGAAGATCCCCCGAAGATGAGATCATTTGAGAGGGGCTAAGGCCCGAACTGCAAAAATATATGCGGTGGTTATCTTCTCAGAAGAAAAAGATGCCATATCTGTACTATTAAAGTATTTCGGGTCACTTACGACTCGCGGGAGAATTGATCCCCCCACGGACTTTGTGCGGCAATGGCGTCCCCCAAAGTAGGACCCTCTGTGGGAGACTTCTTCTCCCGTTTGGAAGCTTCGGCTTCCGAATCCTCGGGCGCAGTCCTTTTCGTCTTCTGGTCGCCTTCCCTCATGTAGACGCTCGCTCCCTCGGCTAGAATGGGCAGCGTTGGGGGCCCGCGTCCGCCCGCATTATCCTCCACAGTATCTTCCTTCAAGGGCTCTAGGCAATGTGCGGTCTAGAGCATCTTTTCTGATACCGGATTTTCCAAACCCTCAGGGAGGGGGGCCGAACACCGAATCAACTTCGCCTTTGTTAGCCAGTCCTGGTCAAAAACCAAACTCTCAGAAATAACTTCGTAACAAATGAGAGATAGTATGTTCGGTCGGATGATGCCTTACCTGTTCGGCGGCGCGGTTACTACTCAGCCCACGTACTCGGAGATTTCCGGACACTCCACCTGAGGTCCGAAGAATGACTTGTACATCTCCTCGTGCGTCAGGCCGAGAAAATTTTGAATGACGCGCGGTCGCTCGGGATTGAACTCCCATAGGCGAAGAGGCCGGCGTTTGCAAGGCTGGACTTGACGAACCAGCATAACTTGTATTACCACGACCAAACTGAAATCTCCATTGAAGAGATCTCGAATGTGGCTTTGCAGTATAGGCACGTCCTTGGCTGGCCCCCAGCTCAGACCTCTGTTGATCCATGACATCAGTTGTGATGGAGGGCCCGAGCGAAAAACAGGGGCGGCCGCCCACTTGGCACTTCTAGGAGCCGTGATGTAGAACCACTCATGTTGCCACAATTCAAACACCTCTGGGATGGAACCTTTGGGCCATGGAGCTCCCGTCATCTTGCGTATTGAGGCACCTCCACACGCTGCATGTTGCCCCTCGGTCATCTTCGGCTTCACTTCAAAGGTCTTGAGCCAGAGGCCAAAGTGAGGGGTGACCCGGAGGAAGGCCTCGCACACGACAATGAATGTCGTGATATGAAGAAAGGAGTCCGGAGCTAGATCATGGAAGTCTAGCCCGTAATAAAACATCAGACCCCTGACGAACGGATCCAAAGCAAGGCCTAGACCTCAGAGGAAGTGGGAGACGAACACGACGTTCTCGTTGGGTTCGGGGGTGGGAACGGCCTGCCCTTGAGGAGGCAGCCGATGCAAAACCTCGGTGGTTAGATATCTGGCTTCCCTCAACTTCTTGATGTCTTCTTCCATGACAGAGGAAGGCATCCATCGGCCTTGAAGGCTAGATCCGGACATGACTGGAGGTTCGGAGCACCTGACCTGAACTTCGGGCGTTTGGGCTTGAGGTGGGGGAAGGATTCGATTGAGCACGAGAGGGAAAGATAAAAGCCTTGACCCCTTTATAAAGAGGGTGAATATCAAGCATCCTCTCCGTGTCCGCTTGGACTTGCCTATAATCTAGGAGTCCTAGAAGCGGTTGGGTTACCCACGCCCGTATTGATGAGAATCCCGGGATAAGGGGACACGATCTCTGCTTTAACAAGACGTGCCAAGGAAACTGCCTCGCATAACGCGCTGAGGTGGGATAATAAAACGACTCGGATAAAGGCTTGGCCGTGGTGTGACACGCTACGGAATACGTCAGCAGATTAGATTGGTGTAAATATTATTCTCTCTATGGCAATATGTGGAAACTTATTTTTGCAGAGCCGGACACTATCTTCGTGTTCAAAACCTTCTATGAAGTACTTGGAGGAGGAACCCGCCTTGCAATGCCGAAGACAATCTGCGCGCCGGACTCGTCGTCATTGAAGCCTGGTTCAGGGGCTACTGAGGGTGTCCTGGATTAGGGGTGTTCGGATAGCCGGACTATACCTTCAGTCGGACTCCTGGACTATGAAGATACAAGATTGAAGACTCCGTCCCGTGTTCGGAAGGGACTTTCCTTGGCGTGGAAGGCAAGCTTGGCGATACGGATATGAAGATCTCCTACCATTGTAACCGACTCTATGTAACCCTAACCCTATCCGGTGTCTATATAAACCGGAGGGTTTTAGTCCGTAGGACAACGTACACATCAACAATCATACCATAGGCTAGCTTCTAGGGTTTAGCCTCCTCGATCTCGTGGTAGATCTACTCTTGTACTACCCATATCATCAATATTAATCAAGCAGGACGTAGGGTTTTACCTCCATCGAGAGGGCCTGAACCTGGGTAAAACTTCGTGTCCCTTGCCTCCTGTTACCATCCGGCCTAGACGCACAGTTCGGGACCCCCTACCCGAGATCCACCGGTTTTGACACCGATAGTAGTGGATTAGTAACACGCGGTAACAAGCAGAGACTCACGAAAGATGTGACCCCATCGCCCCATCTCGAGTACTTGCGGCAAGGGCTAAGAATGCCCGGCCACGCCTCGTAAGTATCTCGCGGGCACCTTCCAGGTCAAACCGACTCCACATCAATCGCTATTAAGCTCACGTGGGTACCCCCTCAGGGCTGACCCGTCTTTACTAACATGGCTCAGTGCAAAGTCATTGTAACCATAGTAACTGTGTGTCTAACACCAAGGGGAAAACCCGAGGAATCACCCTCGGTGAATTCCACTCGATGTTGTCATCAAGGTGAACGTAAGAGGATCCACCCTCGAGGTTCACACTTGAGGGGTTGCACGACGGAGCCGTATCAGAAGTGGCTAAGGAGGAAATCACCCTCGATGACCTCGACCATATAGCTACACTATAGAGATCTCATCAGGAGTGATGTAAGAGGTTCCACCCTCGGCACTCGATGGTAACTCTGCAGAGTCGTACAACTAGGGGGTGATGTGCGGTGTTGGGGCCTGGACGTCGATCACGTTGATCGAGTCATCGAAGATAAAGCGAGGCAACTGGGACAAGGTGGGGTCACTGATGGATCTCTAACCAACCTATACTAAGCAGTTTAGGATAAGCAGGTAAGGTATGAAAGAAGGTAACAACAACAGGCTATGCATCAGAGTAGGATCATACAGAAAGCAGTAGCAGTTCTAATGCAAGCATGAGAGGGAAAGAAATGGGCGGTATCGGAATGCTCAAGGGGGGTTTGCTTGCCTGGAAGCTCTGTTGAAAAGGAAGAAGTGTCGTCGTCGACGTAGTCGATCACAAGGGCATCAGCATCGTTCTCGGGGTCTACCGGAGAGAAGAGGGGGAAGAAACAATAAATAGCAAGCATATAAATACAACAGAAAACATGACAATGCAGTAAGCTACGCTAGGAGTGCTCTAACGCAGTACTACACGTTGCATATGGAGAGGGAAAACATCCGGAGGGGTTTTCCCGGTGTCTGGCTTTTTCGGACAGACGGAAGGGAGGGGACGGTTCCATTTTCAGCATGCTAGGAGCACGTGACAGATGAAAGGACCGCATATTCGGATTTTTCTCGTCGTTCTGAGCAACTTTCATATAAAAAGTTTTCCGGTCCGAGCTACGGTTTATTTTCTATGAATTTTCAAAGTTTTATAGTATTTTCCAGAATTAAATAAATTACAGAAAAGAGAATATGACGTCAGCATGACATGCTGATGATGTCAGCAGTCAACAGACTTGCTGACTAGGTAAAACCTGACCTGTGGGTCCAGCGGGACCCACATGTTAGCCTCTGCTAGCTTAACAGTGGATTAAACTAACCTAATAGGATAATTAGGGGTGTGGGCCCCGGGTGTCAGTGAGTGTTTAGGTTAATCTAATTACTTCTATTTACAAAAACGTTTTTAGACTAATTAACAGAGGGGGGCCCACATGTTCGTGGCTGGGGCTGCCCAGTCAGCATGTTGACTGGGTCAACCCAGTCAACAGGGGCCCGCGGGGCCTGCTGGCAGTGACACAGGGAGGGCCGCGAGGCGGACAGGTCAACAGGCGACGCCGGAGTCGCTCCGGCGACCCTCTCGCGGCGGCTCCTCGCCGGAGTTGACCGGAAAATCTCTACGGTGACCCGTTCTTCGCGCGCGAGGCGGCGTTGGGAAGCTGACGACGTCGCGCATCCATTATGGCAGTCACAGGGGTCAGGGGTGGCCAGCCGGGGCGCGGGCGACGAGGTCTTGTGGCGGCTGTGCGTCGGCGTGACGCACGCGTATAGGCACAGGTGGTGCGGGTGCTTGGCGAGGTCACAGCAAGGGCGGGGAGCAGGGGAAGGCCCCAAGCGGCGGCGGCACGTAGGCGGGAGGCTAGGGGGTGTGGTGCAGGGGGCGGCAGGAACGCGTTGGCGCACCGAGCAGTACGGGCGGCGGGCGGCGTGAACGGGCGCAAAGTAGCGACGGCGAGCGCGTGCCCTGGCGGCGGGGCACGTCAGGTGAGGTGGGCGCGGGCCGGCACGTTGGCAAGGCGTCAGTAGGCGCGCGGGGGGGTGGCCGGGTAGTAGAAGTACAGCGGCGGCAGCGGCAAATCTTCAGCAGAAGAAGCAGCAGCAGGTAACAGCGCGGCAGCATCGGCACGGGAGGCCAGCGAGGCACGGCGGGGCGGTCGGCCAAGACGGGTGGGGACGCGGTTGAGGGGAGTAGGGCGCATGCTCGGGTGCGAGCTAGATCCGCGGTGGCCGCAGCAGCGAGGCCAACGGCAGCGGCTGGCTCGGCAACGATGGGGACGACGTCTACAGGGCGAATGAGGCGACGTACAGAGAGGGGAAGGAACGGGAGGCTCACCAGGAGCCTGTAGAGGAGCAATGCGGGCTCGAGGGAGGCTCGAGGTGGCCGAATTTCGACGGCGAGGGCGTCAGTGCCCGAGGTGGAAGACGACGGGGATTCGGGGCTGCAACGTCTCCCAGCTCGCGCTGCTGGCCGTAGTCGACGCGGGTGATGACGGCGGTACTCTTGGACGCCTCCGGGCGGCGCGGGGCTGCTGGTGGCCCGGGACTCGACGCGGAGATGGCGACGATGGCGCTCAGCTATGGTCGGGAAGGTGGAGCGAGTGAGGGGAGGGAGAGAACAGGCAACTGGGCGAGTGGGTGCGGCGGTAGGTGGGGGACGGGAGACTGAGGCGTCGCGGGGTGGGGCATGGCCTTATCCCCCCCGGGGAGTCGCCATCGAGACGATCCGGCGGGGGCGAGCCCTGTAGCTGCTTGGGTCGCAGGAACAGAGAGGAGGGAGGCGACCGGGGGAGGTGGGCTGCTGGTTTGGGCCTCCCAGGTAGCTAAGGCCCAGTGGGGGATACAGGGGGGTTTTCTGTTTTATTTAAACAGCTTTGCTTTTCTGTTTTTTATAATGAGAGATGGGTAAGAAAATATTGGACATGTCATTTTCTTTGGAAAACTATAGGAAGTGCCCCTTTTATTCCCTGGTGATATTAGACAGTGCCACAAATATTTAGGAGACCGAAAGAACTCATTTGGTATTTTTCATAAATAGGATGGCATTTAAAAATGCTGAATCGGTGCTGTTATAATTGCTAACGCTCATCTTTGCACAAAAGTGATGTTGTATTCCTTAACAAAGCAGTGTTGTGGAATTTTTGACAAATGATGAACATTTTTCCAGCAACTTTTGAGCAACTTCAAACTTCACTTGAATTTGAGTTGAGTGGAATTTCAAATGGGAGAACAATGTGGTTAAGCACTGTTTGGAAAATGATTAGTTTAATCATAGGGGGTTACTGTAGCATGACACTGGGGGTGTTACAAATCTCCTGCACTACAAGAAATCTCGTCCCGAGATTCAAGTGGAGAAGTAAAGAGTAACTTCGGGAGAACTGACCCTTATAGGGTTAATTATCTGATAAACAATTCAGGGAATGAGGCAGAATTATCTCTTGAGTTGAAACTTATTAAAACACCGAGAGCAAAGTATGAAGGTACAATAGGAAGTTTCAAGCGGATGGACAAACAATTGATACATGAACCGAGTGTGGGAGAAAGGGGTTCAGAGCACCAGGAATAGATCATCACTCGGAAGGTGGCTCGTGACATGATATGAAGCCAAGCGTGAGGAATAACCTTTAGAAACAGGGGGTACAGGAGAGTCGGGTTTCGATCCTGTGGAACTGTGGGTTATGGGCCCACCAGGTGGGTTAAAAAGTAGGAAGGGTGCTGACATCTTGTACAGTCATGTTAGCAAGGCATGTCAGAGTGTAACATGTCCGTTATGTCGGCAACAAGGTCGGTACCAAGGGCAAGGGACGAAGAGAACCATTTTCCTGCTCGTTGAATGAGGCGGGCCATTAGGCAAAGTTCTCGTCCATCGGTGGCTACCGGAATGTCATCAACAATAGTAACAGGGTCTTACTGACAGAGTGATACAACGAGGTGTTTACATAAGCAGGGAAATATTACTGCTTATATAATATAGATCACAATAAGGTTTATACAAACCAATATAAAGGAAAATGTAATTGTCAGATTAAACAGAACAATGGAAAGGAAAATGTGTTTAAACACATACTTCAGGGGTATATCCTTCCCAAGGACAAGCAGAGCATGGTATCCATGACATGATAGAAGTTTAAAACCATTTAGGTAAGGGGAAAGAAATTTCATGACATTACCCATACAACGGTGTTTGGATAATTGATAAAGAAGATTTAGTATCGTGCTTCAAATGTTCTTATTGGATATTGGATTACCACAGACATGCTTCGAGATAGCATTGACATGGTTTCAAGCAAAGGTCAGACTTTGGATACACCAAGGATCCATCAGAAACAACTTAGAAAATAAGTCATACAATTTTAGCAGGGAAAAGATGAGGGTGTGGCCGACAGGCTTAGCAACAATCCATCGACATGTCAAGAAGGATGTATTTCTGAAATTATATGAACAAGTTTGTGTTGGGGAAGGCAAGAATGTTGTGATGATAACATAAATAATCGAGGGGGAGGATTGTACTTATCACCATGAATTCGATTGATATCCTGGAAAAGCTCAGAATGTTGATGATGATCACGACACATTTGTCGAGAGATTTCATGAAGATGTCACTGAGCAGAAAAGGAAGGAAGAAGTGAAAGGCTATGAGAACCACGGATTCGACACAAGCTCAAAGTCTAGCTTGTTGTTCGAGGTGAAATGATAAGATGAGGAAGATCGACGTAAGCTTAGCTCATCATCGGAAGTTGCTCCGGGCATAAGGACCAGGTAGCACAGTTAAAAAGTTGACATGACAAAAATATAGCCGATCAGGCTAGGAATGATGTGATGGGGTATAAAGCTTCCCAGCATCAAGTACTAGGTGTAATGTGACGGGGGAATGATTTGCAGACGATAAGTAATAGTAACTTACCCAGTAAATGGGATCAAGGAGGAAATATGGTCGGGACCATAACTGCAAGGGATCCTGTAAGTGCATCTAGTGCCAACCCTAGTTGGTTTTGGAGTATTGACGACAAACCTGGTTGAGGGACTAATGTGTTCGTGAGAATTGCAGGATAACACAGGTAGAAGTCCCTCATTGATTCGGTTTTCCTACCGGAGATGACTCCTAAAAATGTATCAAGACATTGAAGACAAAGATGGTATGTGAAGACATTCACATTGAAGACTATGACAAGAGAAGACATCGCGTGAAGACTATGGAGCACAAAGACTTAGTTGTTTCGTCATTTCCTTTTCTTCTTTGTTGAGTCATAGGAACCACCGTATTGTTAAGTGGGGTCCAAGTGAACCAGTTAGAATGACTGAACTGATGCTTAACCAAAATCCTATGTCTTCGAGCGAAGACAATGAGAGCAAATCTTATGCAGAGCTGGATAAGTCAGCTTTGCTTGTAGCTCAAGTAAAGTTGTCATGTGTGTTTGAAATCTGACTGTTGGAACATGTGTCAGTTCCTTAGTGACCCAGGGTCATTTCAGACAAATCAGGTCGGGTTGCCTAGTGGCTATAAATAGCCCACCCCCTACACCATAAATTGGTTGGCTGTTCAGAGTTAGTGCACGGCTTTTGTCGTTTGAGAGCAACCCACCTCGAAGCCTTTGAGAGAGAAATCCTTGTGAGGACAAAGCCCTAAACACCCAGAGCCAAAGAGTGTTAGGCATCACTGAAGTCTTCCTGTCTGTGTGATCTGAAGACTTATTACACTTGAGGACTGTGAATCCTCCAGCCGGTTAGGCGTCGCGTTCTGAGCATCCAACAGTCATTGTGGATCGCCGGTGAACAAAGTCTTTGAAGGTTTGGAAGTCTACCTTGAAGACTTACCAGAGTAATTGGGTGAGGACTGGGTCTCCTTAGCTCAAGGGGAATAAGGTGAAGACGCGGTCTTCCGAGTTGAATCTCAGCCTCCCTAACCAGATGTACAGTTGTCACAGCAACTGGAACTAAGGATGGCAATTTTATCCATGGACATGGATATCCATGGATATCCGACCCGAATGGATAGGATTTGGATATGCTTTTGTGTCCATGGGTGGCGCCCAAACCCGACCCGATTGTTCGTGGATAGGGCATGGATATAATCTTGTACCCATGGATATACCCAAACCCGACCCGATAGTATGACTTAATGGGGGAAAATCTACTATCCCTGCCCCACGGTCATATGTCCCACAACAATCTTACACTTTTTATCTAAAACATGCATAAGAAATTACACAATCCCCATCATAAGTTGACATTCAATCCCCTCTTTAACATAATCCAACACCCCTTCCCTTATTTTTACCTCCTCCTTAAATGACTCGTCATTCTCATCTGTTAGAAAAATACTAAATGATCTTAGGTTGTTAGTGGATGTTGATTTACCATAAGTGAAGCCTAGCCTACCACGAGGTGAAGAATGGAAGAGTTTATGTTAATATTGTGTTATGTCTTATTTATATGTCTCGAGAGGACCCAATGGATATCCAATGGGTATGGATATCCATCGGATTTGGACATGGACACAATTATTCACCCATGATTTTTTTTCATGGGCGGGCAAAGACTGTCTTCATGGACATGGATATGGATTTGAGATTGTTCAATCCGATCGAAACCCGACCCATTGCCATCCTTAACTGGAACTGGTCCAACAAATCATTGTCTTCAACGAGCCACTGGTTCTATCCTTCCCATCTCTTTATTTGCAGATTGGTCCTTGTGAAGTCATTGCCTGTTTGCATTATCTATTTGTCTTCACTGTGTGACTGCTTGTTCTGATTGGCTTCATACTATCTTCCATCCTGATCTATACTGCCTAGCTGCTATTAGTCTTTGTGCTTTCATTTCATTGAATACTTGACTATGGCTTGCTTAGTGTAGTCTACCTTCCGCTGCATGGTAATGGGTTTATTTCTATCGTTTGTCTTCGAAACTTCCATGTTTTGAAGACTTTCATAAAAATCGCCTATTCACCCCCCCCTCTAGTCGATCACTAGCACTTTCAATTGCTATCAGAGCAAGGTACTCCCTTGTTCTGTGTGATTCGGTTTAACCACCTGGAGTTTTAGCTATGTCGACTGCAGGGATAATCAAAGTCTCCGCTACGTGTCCAGTCTTCGATGGAACTAAATATCCCTACTGGAAGAATAAGATGTGCATGCATCTGGAAGCCATTGATGTCGACCTCTGGTATGTCGTCAAGAATGGCGTCCCCAAGGCTGGTGAAGGTGTCACTGCTGCTGATGTTAAGAAGTTCGTTCAACTGGATTCCACTGCCAAGAACATCATCTGTGGTCATCTGACCAAAGGACAGTATGGCCATGTGAGTGCTCTGGAAACATCCAAGCTAGTCTGTGGCTCTCCAAGGTCAACGAAGGCGTCTCAACCCAGAGATCAAAGAATCAGTGTCCTTCACAACCTCTTCAACTACTTCAAGAGAAACGACAATGAGAATGTTCAGCTCACGTTTGATCGACTCACTGACATCACAAATGAGCTTCAAGCTCTAGGCGCTACTGAGATCACCAAGCATGAAGTAGTCAAGACACTCATGAGATCACTTGACAGCTTGTTTGACACCCTAGCCCTGATGATTCAAGAACGCCCTGACTTCAAGACACTCGATCCGTCTAACATACTTGAAAGGCTCAACACACATGAGTTTCAGCTTTCTGAGAAAAGAGACATCTACGGTCCCAACTATGGGCGAACAAGTGCTTTGAAGGCAAAAGTTGTTTCCTCATCTGAAGAAGAATCTAATTGCAGTTCTGATGATCCTGGAGACATTGGAAAGGAGCTTGCTATGCTTGTGAAGAAGTTCCAGAAATTCACCAAGAAGAAAGGCTTCAGAAAGTCCTCACGATCCAGCTCAAGGAATGATGAAGCTTCCGCTCATGACTACAAGAAGAGAACATGCCACAAGTGCAAGAAACCTGGTCACTACATCTCTGAGTGTCCGCAGTGGGACAATGAGAACAAGAAGAAGAAGAAGAAGAAGAAGAAGAAGAAGAAGAAGAGCAAGGAATATGATTCTGACGACAAGAAAAAGAATAAATACTCAAAGTCTTCTTCCAATTCTTCATCAAAGTCTTCATCACACAAGAAGAGCTCATTTGGCAAGGCTCGTGCGTTTGTTGGCAAGGAAATGGATTCAAAGGAGGAGTCTGCTTCTGAGGAGGCGGAGGTGGAGTTTGAGGAGGAGTCCAATTCTGGCATTGCAAGTCTGGCTACAGCCTACGTTGCCAAGTCCATCTTCAACACTGAAGAGAATGACTTCATCACCAACGCCGATGCTAATGACAAGGACAACTCCGCTCCCACCTACTGCTTCATTGCACGCGGTGCCAAGGTAGACTCATGCACTACTCACTATCAAACATCCAGTGAAGATGCCTCTGATTGTGGTTCCAAACCCAGCTACAAAACACTTGCTAAAATTGCAACTGAACAACAGAAAGCTATGGAACATATTCAAAAATTGTTAGACAAAAGCGATGACCTGTTAGACGCTGAAATGACTCGATCTCAATCCTTAATTGAAGACATAAAAAATCTTCATGTTAAGTATGAGGAACTTGAAAGTCGTCATGAAACACTCTCAACAACTCATGAAAAGCTTTCCTATGATTATCTTCAAAGGAATCAAGATCTTGAGAAATTGAGAGCGGCTCATGAAGATCTTCAAAAGGAAAACGAGTCACTTCGCGCCAAACAAATCAATTCCGCTCAGGAAGGATTTGAACCACCATGTCTTAAATGCATTGAGCATGACAACGCTACTTCTGTTGCTGGATGTTCTACTGTGGCTACTGTTGCAATATCTTCAACTGTTGATGTGGTAACTAACCCCTCTGCTGAGGATGCCACTGCTATTGCTGATGAAAATGCTAGGTTGAAGACATTGCTTGAAACAGCGATGTACAAAAGTCTCAAAGGGCATCAGACACTATGTGATGTCCTCAAAAGGCAGATCCTGAACTGAAACCCTAGGAAAGAGGGTGTTGGGTTCGAAAGGAAAGTGAATGATGATGGCTCTTACTAGAAACCTGAGCAGTACCCCAAAACCGCATGGGTTGCTGCAAAGGAACCTTCAGTGGATCCATCCACCCTATCTGGCTTCACTTGTGCTAATCCCATTGTTATTGATGAATCCTTTGATGCAAACTATAGACTGTTTAAGAATCAGAATGGTGAAGTGTTTGCCAGGTATATTGGTACTAATTGCAGGAATGGGCCACCTATGAAGAAAGTCTGGGTGCTGAAAAAGTGTTTGGAAAATCTTCATGTGTATGTCGTCATGACACCACAAGAGAAGAAGACAAACCCCAGACCACGGGCTTCATATGGTCCAAAGGCTTCATACAGACAAAGGACTCACCTGAGTCGCACTAACGCAAATGTTTTGCAGGGAAACCATACTCAGGCCTATGAATATGAGCGTGTTTCATCAAACCGCCATGTTCATAAGACCAAGAACTACTCTGCTTATTCTTATGAGTACTATTGTCCACCTGCAAGACTATTTTCTAGGGATCCAAAGCCAAAGTTCTCGGATGCTGCACTTAGACTCATTGCTTCGAAGCCACCCTTGATGTGGGTGGCTAAGAAAGCTTAACTCTCTTTTGTAGGGAAGGGTATCCAGCCGAAAATCAAATGCATCTGAAGCTATTGCTGGGGACCTTAAACATCTTGTAGGGCGCAAGATCAAATGCCCAAATGGTCTTATTATGTATTTTGTTCCTGATTCGCTTGCTACTTGCCCTATCAATCCTAACCTCGATCTAAGCTTTCATAATCCACTTGCTCGTCAAATATTTATGCTTCACATTTCTCTTCATGAAGCATATCCCCCTAACTACAGTGTAGGGTATGACACCAGCTGCTTCAGAATGGATTATTGATAATGGATGTACTAATCACATGACTGGCAAGCGAAGTCTTCTCATGGACTCAACCTTACGTCCATCTGACAAGAGTCACATCACATTTGCTGATACTGGTAAAAGCAAGGTATTGGGTCTAGGTAGAGTTGCAATCTCAAGGTATCAGCACAGGGATAAAGTGATGCTTGTTGAATCCCTTGGTTTCAACTTAATGTATGTCTCAATGCTTTGCGATTTAAACATGATTGTGATGTTTGGAAAATATTGTTGCCTTGTTCTAATGTAATCTAACAAGTCTCTAGTCTTTGAAGGGTATCGGAAAGATGATTCGTACATGGTAGATTTCTCAGCAGGACCACGGCTTGCCGTATGTCTTCTTGCAAAAGCTTCAGAATGATGGCTCTCGCATCGGAGGCTAGGGCATGCTGGCATGAGGAATTTGCACACTCTTGCAAAGAAGAAGCATATCATAGGCATCGAGGGCGTCAAGTTCAAGAAGGATCACTTATGCGGTGCCTGCGAAGCTAGAAAGATGACAAGGGCCAAGCATCCCCCGAAGACAATCATGACAACGACTCAACCCTTCGAACTGCTGCGTGTCTCTATGGCTTCGGCATTGTTGATGATTATTCAATATATACATGGGTGCATATAATCCTCTACAAGACCGAAGTGCAGGATGTCTTCAGACGCTTCGCCAATCGAGCCATGAACAACTATGGCGTCAAGATCAAGCACATCAGAAGTGACAATGGCACTGGATTCAAGAACACCGGCCTCGACACTTATCTTCATACTTTGGGCATCACTCATGAATTCTCAGCTCCGTACACGCCGTAGCAGAATGGCGTTGTGGAACGCAAGAACAGAACACTTATTGAGATGGCCCGGACAATGCTCGATGAATACAAGACTCCAAGGAAGTTCTGGCCGGAAGCCATTGATACTGCATGCCATATAATCAACCGTGTTTATCTTCACAAGCTTCTGAACAAGACATCCTATGAGCTCCTTACTGGCAAGAAGCCAAATGTCAGTTACTTCAGACTATTTGGTGCCAGGTGCTGGATCAAGGATCCACATCACACTTCAAAATTTGCACCGAAAGCACATGAAGGTTTTATGCTTGGATACGGAAAGGATTCGCACTCCTATAGAGTCTTCAACCTCTTTCACTATAAAGTGGTTGAAACTTTGGATGAGCGGTTCGATGAGACTAACGGCTCGCAAAGAGAGCACCTGCCAAATGTGCTAGATGAAGTTCCATCCAGTGAATCCATTAAGCTTATGGGAACTAGAGAAATCATACCGTCTGAAGCACAGCTCAAAGAGGAACTCATCATCTCTGCACCTGATCAACTTGAAGACAATACTCAGCCTGAAGACAATTGTCGGTGTCTAAACTGGCGGATCTCGGGTAGGGGTCCCGAACTGTGCATCTAGGCCGGATGGTAACCGGAGGCAAGGGACACGAAGTTTTACCCAGGTTCAGGCCCTCTTGATGGAGGTAAAACCCTACGTCCTGCTTGATTAATATTGATGATATGGGTAGTACAAGAGTAGATCTACCACGAGATCCGAGAGGCTAAACCCTAGAAGCTAGCCTATGGTATGATTATTGTTCTGTATGTTGTCCTACGGACTAAAACCCTCCGGTTTATATAGACACCGGAGAGGGTTAGGGTTACACAAAGTCGGTTACAATGGTAGGAGATCTACATATCCGTATTGCCAAGATTGCCTTCCATGCCAAGGAAAGTCCCTTCCGGACACGAGACGAAGTCTTCAATCTTGTATCTTCGTAGTCCAGGAGTCCGGCTGAAGGTATAGTCTAGCCATCCGGACACCCCCTAATCCAGGACTCCCTCAGTAGCCCCTGAACCAGGCTTCAATGACGACGAGTCCGGCGCGCCGATTGTCTTCGGCATTGCAAGGCGGGTTCCTCCTCCAAGTACTTCATAGAAGATTTTGAACACAAAGATAGTGTCCAGCTCTGCAAAATAAGTTTCCACATATGGCCATAGAGAGAATAATATTTAAACAAATCTAATCTGCTGACGTATTCCGTGGTGCGACATCGCACCACGGCCAAGACTTTATTCGAATCGTTTTATTATCCCACCTCAGTGCGTCATGCAAGGCGGTTTCCTTGGCATGTCTTGTTAAAGCAGAGATCGTGTCCCCTTATTCCGGGATTCTCATCAATACGGGCGTGGGTAACCCAACCGCTTCTAGGACTCCCAGACTATAGGCAAGTCCAAACGGCCACGGAGAGGACGCTTGATATTCACCCTCTTTATAAAGGGACAAGGCTTTTATTTTTCCCTCTCGTGCTCAATCGAATCCTTCCCCCACCTCAAGCTCAAACACCCAAAGTTCAGGTCAGGTGCTCCGAACCTTCAATCATGTCCGGATCTAGCCTTCAAGGCTGATGGGTGCCTTCCTCCATCACGGAAGAAGACATCAAAAAGTTGAGGGAGGCCAGATATCTGACCGCCGAGGTTGTGCATCGGTTGCCTGCCTGAGGGCAGGCCGTCCCCTCCCCCAAACCCAACGAGAGCGTCGTGTTCGTCTCCCCCTTCCTCCGAGGTCTAGGCCTTGCTATGGATCCTTTCGTCAGGGGTTTGATGTTTTATTACGGGCTAGACTTCCACGATCTAGCTCCGGACTCCTGTCTTCATATCACGATATTTATTGTCGGGTGTGAGGCCTTCCTCCGGGTTACCCCTCACTTTGGCTTGTGGCTCAAGACCTTTGAAGTAAAGCCGAAGATGATCGAGGGGCAACATGCAGCGTGTGGAGGTGCCTCAATATGCAAGATGACGGGAGCTCCATGGCCCAAAGGTTCCATTCCAGAGGTGTCTGAATTGTGGCAACAGGAGTGGTTCTACGTCACGGCTCCTAGAAGTGCCAAGTGGGCGGCCGCCCCTGTTTTCCGCACGGGCCCTCCACGACAACTGATGTCATGGATCAGCAGAGATCTGAGCTGGGGTCCAGCCAAGGACGTGCCTATACTGCAATGCCGCATTCGAGATCTCTTCAATGGAGATTTTAGTTTGGTTGCGGTAATACAAGTTATGTTGGTTCGTCAAGTCGAGCCTTGCAAACGCCGACCCCTTCGCTTGTGGGAGTTCAATCCCGAGGGACCGCGTGTCATCCAAAATTTCCTCGGCCTGGCGCACGAGGAGATGTACAAGTCATTCTTCGGACCTCAGGTAGAGTGTCTAGAAATCACCGAGGACGTGGGCCTGAGCAGTAACCGTGTCGCCGAACAGCTAAGGAATCTTCTGGCCAAACATACTATCTCTCCTTTGTTACGAAGTTATTTATGAGAGTTTGCTTTTTGACCAGGACTGGCTAACAAAGGCGAAGTTGATTCGGTGTTCGGCCCCCCTCCCTGAGGGTTTGGACAATCCGGTATTGGAAAAGATGCTCCAGGTCGCACCTTGCCCGGAGCCCTTGAAGGTAGATACTGGGAAGGATAATACGGGCGGACGCAGGCCCCCAACGCTGCCCATTCTAACCGAGGGAGCGAGCGTCTCCATGAAGGAAGACGACCGGAGGAGGAAAAGGACTGCGCCCGGGGATTCGGACGCCGAAGCTTCCAAACGGGAGAAGAAGTCTCCCACAGAGGGTCCTACCTTGGGGAGTGCTTTTGCCGCACAAAGTCCGCAGGGGGATCAATTCTCCAGCGAGTCTTAAGTGACCCGAAATACTTTAAGAGTACATGTATGCCATCTTTTTCTTCTGAGAAAATAACCACCACATATATCTTTGCAGTTCGGGCCTTAGCCCCTCTCAAATGAGCTCGTCTTCGGGGGATCTTCTTCCAGAGATGACGGAGAGCGAAACGCCCCCTCCGGACTCCTCCGCTCCGGAAGCGGGTGACCCCGAACTGTCGTCGCGGAGGGCCTCTCCAGGTCCGGTGAGGCCAGAAGATAATCCCATTGACCCCCGAAGCTCCCAGTGTCCGGCTCCCGAAGAGAGCGGAAAAAAGAGTCCAGCACAGTCTGGTGTGCGATCGGATGTACTGAGGGAGTTGGTTGGGCGAGCGGCCATCTCAGATGAACACCGTGTGCTGATGAATACGGTGATGGAGAGAATCTCGGCCGCTGAAAGCGGATTGCATGAAGCTTTTATGAGTCTACTGACAGGCTTTGAGGTACGTAAAATAATGTATGATAGTCCTGCACATGCTAGGTGTGCCCTGTGTAGATAGTAGCCCCTGAGACTCTGGTTGTCGTTGGAAACGATGACGAACAGAGGATCATATTCCCAGGTAATAGCCATACTGCCTCTATGTGCAGGTGATGGAAGCTTCGGTGGCTAGCCGGACTAGCGAGTTTGCCCATTTAAAACGGCAGTTGGATGCGGCAGACACCGACATCGAGCTTGTTAACAAAAGGCTTGACGAGGCACAGGGTAAGTGTCATTATCTGGTAAACACCACATAGTAAGAGCAGCATGATGCCAGTATCTTTAATATGTTGTGACTGCAGATGGAGCTGCCACTGTTGAAGCCTTGCGGGCAGAACTTGCCCGAGCCAAGGAACCGACGAGGTTTAGTAATGCGGCTGCTTTGAAGGCGGCCGAAGAGTTGAAAACCGAGAAGGCCGCGCATGGCGAGAGCCGAGATAAGATGGCCAAGATGGCCATAGAATTAAAAGCCGCCGCCGACCGTTGCCGGGTTCTTGAAAAGGAAAACCTAGCGAAGGCATCAGACCTTGAGAAGGTTGCTGTGACGAGAAAAGACATCCGCTCTGCTATGAGGGCGAAGAAGGAGAAGCTGCGGGAAGCCGGGGATATTGTAGCTGGGAAATCCTTTATGTTGCGAAGGAAGTTCGGAGATCCACGGTATGCCTCTCTGGATCGGCTGTGGAGTTCGGAGGATGTGTATATGGATTTGGCGGCAAGCGCTGCCGATGCGGCCAAGTACTTCCAGGGTCAGATGAACCATGAAGTGGACCAGCTATTTTGGACACAATTCCATGCTCCCGAGCGTCCGCTTTCATTGACTGACCAATTAGCCGAATGGGCCGAACTGAATAGGTTGTCCGGACTCGCCATGAGGTCTGTTGTGGATCAGCTATGGCCGGAAAGGCCAAAACGGAACAGCTATTTCAGCTTGGTGCAGCAGATCCTTGATGTAGTGCCGCGCATTAAAGCGATGAAGAGGTCGGCGTGCATAGAGGGCTCACGGATGGCCTTTGCCCGTGTTAAAGCATACTGGGCGGGGATGGATGCTACCACTGTTGCAGCGCGGGATTCGGCCATAGGTCGAATGGCTGCTGAGCACTACTTTGAAGAAGTTCTTGAGGGTGCTCGTTTGATAGAGACCCAGTGCTCAAAAAATATTATGTTTGAGTGATATGTAATCTCATTGTAAGTGAAATGCTTTTATAAATTTTTATAAGGCTATTTTTATACTTTTGCCTGAAAGTAATATGATGCCTCCTCGGCGGCCGTTTATGTATACATGTGTATAACCTGAAAGGTTGCAGCCGTCGACTTCAACCCCCACGCATATAATGCGGAGGTGCTCGCGAAAAACACGCGTTCACACTTAACCCAACGTCTTGGTCCTATTAAGGAGGTGATAGAGGAGCGAGCGAGGCAACCGGACTATAATGCTTTAGCACTTTCACTTAGCGATAGGAGTTTGACAGTGGGGCTACTAGATAGCCCCTGGTGGCTCCGCACTCTCCCGATCCCGGGGTGCATACATGCCCGGCCGGAAAACGGCCCTTCGTTAAGGCGGAGGAATTCTAACATTCCAACAGGTCATCGAGTGGTTGACCAGTCTCACGCTATATCATGACAGTCAGTTTTCGGCTTTCTCTACTGAGGTGCTCGTCCGGATGAACCAGGGCACAATCGCAGTAGTTATCCTGGTGCTACCTTAGCCGGTAAAGCGGAACGTAAGGCACCAAAACATAGGAGCCGGGAAAACCTAACATTTGACCAAAGACAATGATTCGGAGCTGATGCATATAAGGCCAAACTCGCGACGCCGAACACTCCCTAAGGTATTCAGTCTTTGTGGTATAAACTAGGCCTAAATAATGGCCTTTGTAAGAAGCCCCTTGTGTCTAGGTACGTGCATTGTTTTGGCGTGGCCACATGCGAAGACGTTAGCATCCTTCTCAATGGTGGATATTTATCAGCAAGAGACAGCAAAAAAGGTTTACGCAGGGTCTTAATCTAAAAAGAATCCTTGGAGCGGGTCCCTGCTGCACGTCTGCGCCTGTGTCTCCGTTGTGCCATATCCTGGACGGGTGTAGCACGATGATCGTCTGTAAAAGAGAGGAATTTAGGTGAAAAAGTTGTCGTGCAAAAAGATAGTTTTTAAAGAAACCATGTATAATTCAAGATGAGAAAAAATTGCCACTTGTCTGCGCGCGTTGAGCCCCTTGTATTTGACAAATAGGGGTGTGACCACTTATTTGGTATAAATAGCGGCGCCGGACTTGATTAGTTATGTCTGAGGCCTTGACGACCTATTGGATGCTTTCGCTGGTCCGGGTGGCAGCCGCACTCTCTTCGGCGCGCAGAGATCGCTTGATATTTCCGTACATTAAAATGATGCCACGTGGATCGGGTATCTTGAGTGTGAGGGAGGCGTAGTGTGGTATTGCATTAAAGCGAGCGAAAGCTTCGTGTCCGAGCAGTGCTTGATAGCCACTTTGGAACGGAGCGATGTGGAAGGTTAAATGCTCGCGACGGAAGTTATCGGGGGAGCCGAATATAACTTGTAGTAGGAGGGAGCTCGTACAACGAGCCCCTGGGCCTGGCGTTACTCCTTTAAAGGTAGTATTGCTATGGCGAATTTTTGTTGGGTCTAACCCCATCCCGCGGATTGTATCCTGATATATTAGGTTTAGATTGCTGCCACCGTCCATCAAGACTCGTGTGAAGTGATATCCGCCAACTACTGGGTCTAATACCAGGGCAGCCCATCCTGCGCGTCGGATACTTGTTGAGTAATCGCGATGGTTGAAAGTGATCGGTTGAGACGACCAGTGGCAGGACTTCGCGGTGACAGGCACTTGGGTATATTTTCCTGGGAGTGCCGCGTTGTTTTTTCCCTTGATCACGTGTAACACGTTTACTGTTTTGACTTCTGGTGGAAATTTCTTTTGTTCCCAAGTGTCTTGCTTGGGAGGCTCGTCCTCGTCTGCACTTGGTGTATCCTCCCCCTTGTGTGCGGCGTTGAGCTTGCCGGACTGCTTGAAGACCCAACATTCTCTGTGGGTATGATTAGTAGGTTTACCAGGGGTACTATGGATCTGACATACTTGGTCCAGAATTTTTTTGAGGCTGGACAGTTCATCCCTGGTGCCTTTAGAGGGCGGCATTTGCTGACCTGTCCGAGAGCTTTTGAATCCGGCGTTTACTGCCGTGCCCTTCGTGTTGTCTTCTTTATTCCGGCGTTTGTTATTGCTGTTGCGCCGTGATTTCCCTTTTCCATCTCTAACTTCAGATGTACTGGGGTCGCTGGTGCTGCATCTGGCTAACCAGCTGTCCTCACCCGCGCAAAAGCGGGTCATGAGGCTTGTTAATGCGGCCATCGTTCTCGGCTTATTTTGGCCGAGGTATCTGGCGAGCCATTCGTCAAGGATGCTATGCTTAAAAGCTGCCAAGGCTTCGGTGTCCGGACAGTCGACAATCTAGTTCTTTTTAGTAAGAAAATTGTTCCAAAGCTTTCGGGCTGACTCTCCGGGCTGTTGAGTTATATGACTCAAATCGTCCGCATCCGGAGGTTGGACATAAGTCCCTTGAAAATTTGCCCGAAAGGCGTCTTCAAGCTCTTCCCAACTTCCAATGGAGCTTTCGGGGAGGCCTTTAAGCCAGTGACGAGCTGGCCCTTTGAGCTTGAGGGGTAAGTACTTGATGGCGTGGAGATCATCTCCTCGAGCCATATGGATAAGAAGGATGTAGTCCTCAATCCAGACCCCAGGGTCTGTTGTTCTGTCGTATGTCTCTATGTTTACGGGTTTGAATCCCTCTGGAAATTCATGGTCCAGCACCTCATCGATGAAACATAGGGGGTGTGCGGCACCCCTGTAGCTGGGTGTACCGCGTTGTTCGGATGTTTGTTGTGTTGCATTGTATGCTGGGGCGCGCTTGCATGGTCCATAGATGGATCTTGTTGTGCCGTCCTTTGGGTCCTCACCCTCGCATGGGTCGTGTGTTGTATTGTGAGTGGCGTTGTACGCCACTCTGTGTTGGCAGAGGGGTCGTCTATCCGGCGAGGTGGTTGCTTTGATATTTGGTTGTGGGGGGTCTGAGGCCTCCTCATCGAATTCAGGTAGCAACTTCCGCTTTGGGTAGCTCTTGGAGGGGCGATTGTCTCCGTACCTCGCTGCTATGTTGAGTATTTTACTCCATCTGATTTGGAGTGTGTTTTTCACAGCCTTCAGCCTTTGCTTCTGCTTTTTAAGACTCCTTGCGGTGGCAACAAGCCTTTTACGGGCGTTCTGCTGCTCCGGGTGCCTGTCCGGTGTTATGTCATCCGGACCATTATCCTTGATAGAATTTGTTTGTTCGGTTTGATTATCCGGATTGCCGTTGTCCAGCAGCGGTTCGCCCTGCTCTAGCACTGGGTCTGTGTGATCGTTATTTCTATCGAGGCGGGATTTGGGGCGGCGCTTGCATCGCCGCTTTGACTGCTTCTCGAGGGAACAAGCCTTCGGTGCGTCCTTCCGCTCCTCGTCGTCATCTTTTGGTGCGTCCACAATGTATACGTCATATGACGAGGTGGCTTTCCAGGGCCCAACAGGCGCTGGTTCTTCATTGTCTCCTTCATCGGCGTCCATACCGTCGATGTCTTCGGAGTCGAAGTCGAGCATGTCGGTTAAATCATCGATAGTGGCTACAAAGTGGGTGGTGGGTGGGCTTTTAATTTCTTCATCGTCTGTATCCCAACCTTGCTGACCGTAGTCCGGCCAGGGCTCTCCTGATAAAGAGAGAGACTTTAGTGTCTTCAGAATATCGCTGAAAGGCGAGTGCTGAAAGATGTCTGCGGCAGTAAACTCCATGATCTGCGCCCGATCGGATTCGATCGGCAGGGGCGCGGAGGGTTCGGAGTCCGAAGAGGAGTCCGGCTCCTTGGAGTCACGAGTCTCGCGGAGTGCGGGGCTGGTGTTCGGCTCGATCGCTGTTGGAATCGCAGCCCCCGAAGAAGCGTCCAACCACCCATCCTCGATCGGTGCAGTTGGCTCCGAATTAAGGGTCGAAGCCGATGCGGGTGCGGCCTCCAGGGCACTGTTCAGCGGCAGAGCTAGATCACGCTCGTCGTGATAGTGCGGCGAGCTCAGCAGTGGCTCGAATCCGTCGAAGATCAAGTCCCCGCAGATGTCAGCTGTGTAGTTTAAACTTCTAAATCTGACCTGGCGGCCAGGGGCATAGCTTTCGATCTGCTCCAGATGGCCAAGTGAATTGGCCCGCAGTGCGAAGCCGTCGAAGACGAAGATCTGTCTGTGAGGAAGGTCTCTCCCTGGACTGCATCGCTATTGATGATCGTAGGAGCCATCAAGCCTAATGGTGACGACACAGAGGAATTCTCAATGAAAGCACCAATGTCGGTGTCAAAACCGGCGGATCTCGGGTAGGGGGTCCCGAACTGTGCGTCTAGGCCGGATGGTAACAGGAGGCAAAGGACACGAAGTTTTACCCAGGTTCGGGCCCTCTTGATGGAGGTAAAACCCTACGTTCTGCTTGATTAATATTGATGATATGGGTAGTACAAGAGTAGATCTACCACGAGATCGGAGAGGCTAAACCCTAGAAGCTAGCCTATGGTATGATTGTTGTTCTGTATGTTGTCCTACGGTCTAAAACCCTCCGGTTTATATAGACACCGGAGAGGGTTAGGCTTACACAAAGTCGGTTACAATGGTAAGAGATCTACATATCCGTATCGCCAAGCTTGCCTTCCACGTCAAGGAAAGTCCCTTCTGGACATGAGATGAAGTCTTCAATCTTGTATCTTCATAGTCCAGGAGTCCGGCTGAAGGTATAGTCCGGCCATCCGGACACCCCCTAATCCAGGACTCCCTCAACAATCCTTCTAACGATGACAATGATCAGCAAGAGAAAAATATGTGTCCTATTCATCCTCGTGTTGCAAATGAAGTACATATTGAGAAAATAATTGATAGCATCAATGCACCTGGTCCACTCACTCGTTCAAGGGCAACACAACTAGAAAATTTCTGTGGGCACTTCGCATTCGTCTCAATATCTGAACCCAAGAAAGTTGATGAAGCCTTCATGGAACCTAAATGGATTCAAGCTATGCAAGAAGAGCTTCAACAGTTTGAGCTGAATAATGTATGGGAACTGGTCAAGCGTCCTGATCCTCGTAAGCACAATATCATAGGCACTAAATGGATATATCGCAACAAGCAAGATGAGCATGGTCAAGTTGTCAGAAACAAGGCTCGTCTCGTTGCTCAAGGATACACTCAAGTTGAAGGAATTGACTTCGATGAAACATTTTCTCCTGTGGCTAGGCTTGAAGCTATACGCATGCAGCTGGCCTACGCAAATCGTCATAACATTCTTCTGTATCAAATGGATGCGAAGAGTGCCTTTCTCCATGGCAAGATTGAAGAAGAAGTGTATGTTGCACAACCGCCTGGCTTTGAAGATCCAAAACATCCTGGCATGGTTTACAAGCTCAACAAGGCACTGTATGGCCTCAAACAAGCCCCTCGTGCTTTGTATGACACACTCAAGGACTTCCTGAAGAGCAAAGGCTTCAAACCTGGTTCCCTGGATCCCACGCTCTTCACGAAGACATATGATGGTGAACAGTTTGTGTGCCAAATATATGTGGATGACATTATCTTCGGCTGCACTAATCAGAAATACTGATGAGTTTGGATACATGATGCAAGAGCAATATCAGATGTCCATGATGGGTGAGCTGAAGTTCTTCCTTGGTCTTCAAATACGACAACAACGCAACAGCATCTTCATATCTCAAGAGAAATACCTCAAGGATTGCCTGAAGAAGTTTGGAATGCAAGGCTGCAAAGGCTACACGACGCCAATGCTTGCCAAGAGTCATCTAGATTCTGACGCCAATGGTAAAGAGTTCGATCAAAAGGTATACCGCTCCATGATTGGTTCTTTGCTTTATTTATGTGCATCTAGGCCAGATATCATGCTTAGTGTTTGCATGTGTGCCCGATTCCAAGCGGCACCAAAGGAATCGCATCACTTAGCTATGAAGCGAATTCTTCGATATTTGGCTCACACCCCAACACTAGGATTATGGTATCCAAAGGCTCAGAGTTTGATCTAGTTGGATTCTCGGATGCTGATTATGCTGGTGACAAGGTGGATCGCAAGTCTACATCAGGCACATGTCACTTTCTGGGACGATCACTTATGTGTTGGTCTTCAAAGAAGCAGAACTGTGTATCTCTCTCCACTGCTGAATCTGAATACATTGCTGCTGGATCTTGTTGCACTCAACTTCTATGGATGAAGCAAACACTCAAAGACTATGGCATTCATCTGAAGCAAGTGCCACTCTACTGCGATAATGAAAGCGCCATCAAGATAGCCAACAACGCAGTTCAGCACTCGAAGACAAAGCACATTCAGACCCGTCATCACTTTCTCAGAGATCTTGTCATGAAGGAAGATATTGATATCATTCACGTCAGCACTGAAGAGCAACTGGCAGATATCTTCACAAAGCCATTGGATGAGAAAAGGTTTTGCAAGTTGCGGTGTGAGCTAAATATCTTGGAATCCTCAAATGTCCTGTGATCATGCACACATCCTAACACTTATGCATGTTGATGACTTATATGTGCAAACACACGAAGCAACATATATCTTCAACAAATGAAGACTTGCACTCTAAGTGTGAATACATTAACGCGGAATTTGACTTTGGAGCACCACGATAATTGTGCGTCGTGTCTGGGTCTAATATTTCCTATACGGTGGGTAACGCCACCACCAAACTTTTGTTTCAAATACTTTCTGTTGGCGTTACATTTGCAAAGTCTTCGCATTTTGTTTGTCTTCATTATTAACATGGCTTCATGTTTATCTTCAATGTACTATGATTTCTGTCCTCTACAGCATTCACTTATAGCTATGTCTTCTAGTTGAATCTTTTGAACTAAGTGAATGTGATCCGACCCTGACCTTTCTATGCTCCCGTCTTAAGTCTATCTATCCAAATCATATGCATTCTATTGAAACTGTCAAAACGTCTTCTCTGTGTCCTTGTCAGCAGAAGACACAGAGACAAACATTAATCTGTTTTTCAATGCTCAATCCTTTTTACCTGAAAACTGGAGAAGTGGGAACGACCACCCGACAATCCAGCGTGCATGGGAACATGGAACAACCTCCAATGTGTTGCATGATCGCCACGTGTCCTTCAGATGTGAACCGCCAGGGGCACCGGTGTAATAACACTGTGCCGTCCCTGTCCCTATAAATACATGCCTCACCCCAGTCATTATCTCTTCTTCCACTATCGCACAAACCCTAGCGCCACCGCTAGTCCTCAATGAAGCGCTTAGCTGCCGCGACCTCACCGATGCTGTCCTCACGCCGGCCGCGGACATCGTCTTATCCGCCGTCGCCGTAGGTGTCCTCCGTCGCCAAGTTAGGGCACGGAAGATCGAACTGCTCGACCTCCTCTCCCACTCCGTCTAGCAGTTCCTCGTGTGGTAAATAAAACCTTTTTCAGTCTTTTTGATCTGATAGATTCATCCATTTTCAACCACAAGTGGTTTCTGTTCCTATAAGTTGGATCTATCTCATTTTGCATCTCATAGCATGCCTAGTGTGTTCACTTATGCTTCACAAAGTAGTTAGATTCCTCACTTGTACTTATTCGTGGATTCATACAAATCTGGAACCAACTCTCTACATATGAGTGAATGTATTTGCCTATGAGGTCAATGTCTTCTAAACTGATTTATCTTCAAAATCTTCTGAGAATGCATATGACCTCTTCCCCTTCCCTCGCATCTCTAATGCTGTCATAGGTACATGTCCGTGGGAGAATCCCTTGGTTCTCATAGTCTGCATTCATTTGTAGAGTTCTTACAGCGTCACATAAATTCTCCTGAAGCCAGTTCCTGTCTGACCAGTAAAAGGAAGACTTCGATAGTGTTGAAGCCTTTCAGTCTAAACTTCATGACTACTCAAAAATCAGTCAGGAAGGGCGGCAGACAACATCGTGGAAACACTGCTAAGGACCTGCCACCGGATCTCTATGAATTATACAAGTCAGATCCAGAAGAAACCTATGGAAAACGCAAGAACCGAATCCAATGGATTCGGAGACATTGGGCAGAGGAATGGTTCAAGTACAGATTCGTCACCAAGGAATGCTGAGAAGAATGCCTTAAAGGGCCCCTGGGGAGATATAATATACAAAGGTCTTCAGCCCAAGTCGAAGTCTGAAGCTATTTCTCAAGGCTTCTACCCCTGCATGATTCGTGGACCTCAACCTGCTAATGCCGACCCATCCTCTCTGTTATGGTGTCGTGAAGATAATCTGTTCAAGCACAACTATGAGGCTGCAAAGAACTCGGCCAAGGAAAACAAGAAGTCTTTGGGATTAGACTTCAACCCAGGCCCCTCTGCACCATGAGTTGATGGCACACGCGAAGCTGAAACCAATCTTATTGGGCCCTTCTACAACTTAGAAGGTCTCATCACTCACATTCAGGTTCAAGGGGCAGCCGTGGACCACTCTGCAGATGACTCTGATTCTGATGAAGCGCCTGCACCTCCGAACCCTGTGAAGCAACAGAAACTAAAGGCTTCAAATCCCCCCTCTGCACCAAAGGTCTCACGGGCGAAGCCTCTGGCCACTGCACCTCCTGAAGCCAGTGTGCAGTCTGAAGATCTCTCACGCATCTCCAAGTCTGCCAAGTTGAAAAAGCCCATGCAACCCACTGGTCAAGCACTGACCCCTGCTGCTGTTTTGAGAAACGAGAATGATGACATTGATCTGTCCAGCGATGACGATCTTGGCGATGACGCTCTTGAGCAGTTGATAAAGAGCAAGCAAGAGGCGGAAATCTTCAATGAGCTTCCCCTCTTTGATGTGGAAATCTTATACAAGTTTATTGATGAGTGGTTTGACAGCCCATATGTCAGTTTTGATGATCTTCAGCTTCCAATTGGCCTCAGTGTCTCCTTCCACGAAGCCATTGCTCCTGAGCTGGCTCTTGCTTAGAAAATTGTTGAGCTGAAGCATAAGATCGATTATGAAAAGGCTCAGTTCAAGAAGCACATGGCCAAGCTCAATGCTTAAGACATTCAAAACTTCTAGGTCATGATGCATGAGCTCAAGGAGGCATTCCACAAGAAACGAGAAGAAGCAAAAGGTTCTCGTGAGCACATGACGATCTTGCTGCCAAATGTGTTCAAGGCTACAATGAAGCTGAAAAAAGCAAGGCTTTGGGGCGACCAGGCATCGACCATAGAATGGCTGCCAAGAAGAAGAAGAAGCCAGCTGTGGTCGAACTGTAAGTGCATCTAGTGTCACCCCTAGTTGGTTTTGGAGTATTGACGACAAACCTGGGTGAGGGACTAGTGCGTTAGTGAGAATTGCAGGATAACACAGGTAGAAGTCCCTCATTGATTCGGTTTTCCTACCAGAGATGACCCCTAAAAATGTATGAACACATTGAAGTCAAAAGTGGTATGTGAAGACATTCACATTGAAGACTATGACAAGAGAAGACATCACGTGAAGACTATGGAGTGCGAAGACTTAGTTGTTTCGTCGTTCTTTTTCTCCTTTGTTGAGTCATAGCAACCACTATACTGTTAAGTAGGGTCCAAGAGAACCAGTCAGAATGACTGAAGTGATGCTTAACCAAAATCCTATGTCTTCGAGTGAAGACTATGAGAGCAAATCTTATTCAGAGTTGGATAAGTCAGCTTTGCTTGTAGCCCAAGTAAAGTTGTCGTGTGTGTTTGAAATCTGACCATTGGAACACGTGTCAGTTCCTTAGTGACTCAGGGTCATTTCGGACAAATCAGGTCGGGTTGCCTAATGGCTATAAATAGCCCACCCCCTACAACCATAAATAGTTGGCTGCTTAGAGTTAGTATACGGCTTTTGTCGTTTGAGAGCAACCCACCTCGAAGCCTTTGAGAGAGAATTCCTTGCGAGGATAAAGCCCTAAACACCCAGAGCCAAAGAGTGTTAGGCATCACTTAAGTCTTCCTGTCTATGTGATCTGAAGACTTATTACACTTGAGGACTGTGAATCCTCCAGCCGGTTAGGCGTCGTGTTCTGAGCATCCAAGAGTCATTATGGATCGCCGGTGAACAAAGTCTGTGAAGGTTTGGAAGTCTACCTTGAAGACTTACCAGAGTGATAGGGCGAGGACTGGGTGTCCTTAGCTCAAGGGGAATAAGGTGAAGACACGGTATTCTAAGTTGAATCTCAGCCTCCCTAACTAGACGTACAGTTGTCACAGCAACTGGAATTGGTCCAACAAATTATTGTCTTCAACGAGTCACTGGTTCTATCCTTCCCATCTCTTTATTTACAGTTGGTCCTTGTGAAGTAATTGCATGTTTGCATTATCATTTGTCTTCACTGAGTGACTGCTTGTCCTGATTGGCTTCATACTATCTTCCTACCTGATCTACACTGCCTAGCTGCTATTAGTCGTTGTGCTTTCACTTCATTGAATACGTGACTATGGCTTGCTTAGTGTAGTCTACCTTCCGCTGCATGGTAATAGGTTTATTTCTATCGTTTGTCTTCGAAACTTCCATGTTTTGAAGACTTTCATAAAAATCGCCTATTCACCCCCCTCTAGTCGATCACTAGCACTTTCAATTGGTATCAGAGCAAGGTAGTCCCTTGTTCTGTGTGATTCAGTTTATCCACCTAGAGTTTTAGCTATGTCGACTGCAGGGATAATCAAACTCTCCGCTGCGTGCCAAGTCTTCGATGGAACTGAATATCCCTACTGGAAGAATAACATGTGCATGCATCTTGAAGCCATTGATGTCGACCTATGGTATGTCGTCAAGAATGGCGTTCCCAAGGCGGGTGAAGGTGTCACCGCTGCCGATGTTAAGAAGTTCGTTCAACTGGACTCCACTGCCAAGAACATCATCTGTGGTCATCTGACGAAAGGACAGTATGGCCGTGTGAGTGCTCCGGAAACATCTAAGCTAGTCTGGGACTGGCTCTCCAAGGTCAACAAAGGCGTCTCAACCTAGAGAGATCAAAGAATCAGTGTCCTTCGCAACCTCTTCAACCGCTTCAAGAGAAACGACAATGAGAATGTCCAGCTCACGTTTGATCGACTCACTGATATCACAAATGAGCTTCAAGCCCTCGGCGCTACTGAGATCACCAAGCATGAAGTCGTCAAGACACTCCTGAGATCACTTGACAGCTCGTTTGACACCCTAGCCCTGATGATTCAAGAACGTCCTGACTTCAAGACACTCGATCCGTCTGACATACTTGAAAGGCTCAACACACATGAGTTTCAGCTTTCTGAGAAAAGAGACATCTATGGTCCCAACTATGGGCGAACTCGTGCCTTGAAGGCAAAAGTTGTCTCCTCATCTGAAGAAGAATCTGACTACAGTTCTGATGATCCTGAAGACATTGGAAAGAAGCTTGCTATGCTTGTGAAGAAGTTCCAAAAATTCACCAAGAAGAAAGGCCTCAGAAAGTCTTCACGATCAAGCTCAAGGAATGATGAATCTTCTGCTCATGACTACAAGAAGAGAACATGCCACAAGTGCAAGAAACCTGACCACTACATCTCTGAGTGTCCATAGTGGGCAATGAGAACAAGAAGAAGAAGAGGCGCAAGGAGTATGATTCTGACAACAACAAGAAGAAGAAATACTCAAAGTCTTCTTCCAAGTCTTCCTCAAAGTCTTCATCACACAAGAAGAGCTCATCTGGCAAGGCTCGTGCGTTCGTTGGCAAGGAAATGGATTCAGAGGAGGAGTCCGCTTTTGAGGAGGCGGAGGTGGAGTCTGATTCTGGCATTGCAAGTCTGGCTACAGCATACGTTGCCAAGTCCATCTTCAACACTGAAGACAATGGCTTCATCACCGATGACGATGCAAATGACAAGGACTACTCCGCTCCCACCTACTTCTTCATGGCACGGGGTGCCAAGCTAAACACACGCACTACTCACTATCAAACATCCAGTGAAGATGACTCTGATTGTGGTTCCAAACCCAGCTACAAAACACTTGCTAAAATTGCAACTGGACAACAAAAAGCTATGGAACATATTCAAAAACTGTTAGACAAAAGCGATGACTTGTTAGACGCTGAAATGACTCGATCTCAGTCCTTAATTGAAGACATAAAAAATCTTCATGTTAAGTATGAGGAACTTGAAAGTCGTCATGAAACGCTCTCAACAACTCATGAAAAGCTTTCCTATGATTATCTTCAATGGAAGCAAGATCTTGAGAAATTGAGAGCGGCTCATGAAGATCTTCAAAAGGAAAACGAGTCACTTTGCGCCAAACAGATCAGTTCTGCTCAGGAAGGATTTGAACCACCATGTCTTAAATGCGTTGAGCGTGACAACGCTACTTCTGTTGTTGGATGTTCTACTGCTGCTACTATTGCAATATCTTCAACTGTTGATGTGGTAACTAACCCTTCTTCTAAGGATACCACTACTATTGCTGATGAAAATGCTAGGCTGAAGACATTGCTTGAAATAGGGATGTACACAAGTCTCAAAGGGCATCAGACACTATGTGATGTCCTCAAAAGGCAGATCCTGAACCGAAACCCTAGGAAACAGGGTCTTCGGTTCGAAAGGAAAATGAATGCTGATGGCTCTCACTGGAAACCTGAGCAGTACCCCAAAACCACATGGGTTGCTGCAAAGGAACCTTCAGTGGATCCATCCACCCTGTCTGGCTTCACTTGTGCTAATCCCATTGTTATTGATGAATCCTTTGATGCAAACTATAAACTGTTTAAGAATCAGAATGGTGAAGTGTTTGTCAGGTATATTGGTACTAACCGCAGGAATGGGCCACCTATGAAGAAAGTCTGGGTGCCGAAAAGGACGCTGGAAAATCTTCCTGTGAATGTCGTCATGACACCACAAGTGAAGAAGACAAACCCCAGACCACAGGCTTCATATGGTCCAAAGGCTTCATACAGACAAAGGACTCACCTGAGTCACACTAATGCAAATGTTTTGCAGGGAAACCATACACAGGCCTATGAATATGAGCGCGTTTCATCAAACCGCCATGTTCATAATACCAAGAACTACTCTGCTTATTCTTATGAGTACTATTGTCCACCTGCAAGACTTTTTGCTAGGGCTCCAAAGCCAAAGTTCTCAGCTGTTGCACTTAGACTCATTGCTTCGAAGCCACCCTTGAAGATGTGGGTGGCTAAGAAAGCTTAACTCTCTTTTGCAGGGAAAGGTCTCCAGCCAAAAATCAAATTCGTTTGAAGCTATTGCTGGGGACCTTAAACATCTTGTAGGGCGCAAGATCAAATGCCCAAATGGTCTTATTATGTATTTTGTTCGCTTGCTACTTGCCCTATCAGTCCTAACCTCGATCTAAGCTTTCATAATCCATTTGCTCGTCAAATGTTTATGCTTCACAATTCTCTTCGTGAAGCTTATCTCCCTAACTGCACTGTAGGGTATGACACCAGCTACTTCCGAATGGATTATTGATAGTGGGTGTACTAATCACCTGACTAGCAAGCGAAGTCTTCTCATGGACTCAACTTTACGTCCATCTGACAAGAGTCACATCACATTTCCTGATACTGGTAAAAGCAAGGTATTGGGTCTAGGTAGAGTTGCAATCTCAAGGGATCAACACATGGATAAAGTGATGCTTGTTGAATCCCTTGGTTTCAACTTAATGTCTGTCTCAATGCTTTGCGATTTAAACATGATTGTGATATTTGGAAAATATCATTGCCTTGTTTTAATGGAATCTGACAAGTCTCTAGTCTTTGAAGGGTATCGGAAAGATGATTTGTACGTGGTAGATTTCTCAGCAGGACCACAGCTTGCCGTATGTCTTCTAGAAAAAGCTTCTGAATGCTGGCTCTGGCATCGGAGGCTAGGGCATGCTGGCATGAGGAACTTACACACTCTTGCAAAGAAGAAGCATGTCATAGGCATCGAGGGCATCAAGTTCAAGAAGGATCACTTATGCGGTGCCTGTGAAGCAAGAAAGATGACAAGGGCCAATCATCCCTTGAAGACAATCATGACAACGACTCAACCCTTTGAACTGCTTCACATGGACCTTTTTGGTCCCACTCACTACTCAACTCTTACTACTACTGCTTGTCTCTATGGCTTTGTCCTTGTTGATGATTATTCAAGATATACTTGGGTGCATATAATCCTCTATAAGACTGAAGTGCAGGATGTCTTCACACGCTTCGCCAATCGAGCCTTGAACAACTATGGCGTCAAGATCAAGCACATCAGAAGTGACAATGGCACTGAATTCAAGAACACTGGCCTAGACACTTATCTTCATACTTTGGGCATCACTCATGAATTCTCAGCTCCGTACACGCCGCAGCAGAATGGCGTCGTGGAACGCAAGAACAGAACACTTATTGAGATGGCTCGGACAATGCTCGATGAATACAAGACTCCAAGGAAGTTCTGGCCTGAAGCCATTGATACTGCATGCCATATAATCAACCGTGTTTATCTTCACAAGCTTCTGAACAAGACATCCTATGAGCTCCTTACTGGCAAGAAGCCAAATGTCAGTTACTTCAGAGTATTTGGTGCCAGGTGCTAGATCAAGGATCCACATCACACTTCAAAATTTGCACCAAAAGCAGATGAAGGTTTTATGCTTGGATATGGAAAGGATTCGCGCTCCTACAGAGTCTTCAACCTCCTTCACTATAAAGTGGTTGAAACTGTGGATGTGTGGTTCGATGAGACTAACGGCTCGCAAAGAGAGCACCTGCCAAATGTGCTAGATGAAGCACCATCCTGTGAAACCATAAAACTCATGGGAACTGGAGAAATCATACTGTCTGAAGCTCAGCCTGAAGAGGAACTCATCATCTGTGCACCTGATCAACCTGAAGACAATGCTGAGCCTGAAGACAATCCTTCTAACAATGACAATGATCAGCAAGAGCAAAATCTTCATCCTATTCATCCTCGTGTTGCAAATGAAGTACAGATTGAGAGAATAATTGATAGCATCAATGCACCAGGTCCACTCACTCGTTCAAGGGCAACACAGCTAGCAAATTTCTGTGGGCACTTCGCATTCGTCTCAATATCTAAACCCAAGAAAGTTGATGAAGCCTTCATGGAACCTGAACGGATTCAAGCTATGCAAGAAGAGCTTCAACAATTTGAGTTGAATAATGTATGGGAACTGGTTAAGCATCCCGATCCTCATAAGCACAATATAATAGGCACGAAATGGATATATCGCAACAAGCAAGATGAGCATGGTCAAGTTTTCAGAAACAAAGCTCGTCTCGTCGCTCAAGGATACACTCAAGTTGAAGGAATTGACTTCGATGAAACATTTGCTCCTGTGGCTAGGCTTGAAGCTATACGCATACTATTGGCCTATGCAAATCATCATAACATTCTTCTGTATCAAATGGATGTGAAGAGCACTTTTCTCAATGGCAAGATTGAAGAAGAAGTGTATGTTGCACAACCGCCTGGCTTTGAAGATCCAAAACATCCTGGCATGGTCTACAAACTCAACAAGGCACTGTATAGCCTTAAACAAGCCCCTCGAGCTTGGTATGACACACTCAAAGACTTCCTAAAGAGCAAAGGCTTCAAACCTGGTTCCCTGGATCCCACTCTCTTCACGAAGACATATGATGGTGAACTGTTTGTGTGCCAAATATATGTGGATGACATTATCTTCGACTGCACTAACCAGAAATATAGTGAAGAGTTTGGATACATGATGCAAGAGCAATATCAGATGTCCATGATGGGTGAACTGAAGTTCTTCCTTGGCCTTCAAATACGTCAGCAATGCAACGGCATCTTCATATCTCAAGAGAAATACCTCAAAGATTGCCTAAAGAAATTTGGAATGCAAGACTGCAAAGGGTACACGACGCCAATGCCATCCAAACTCCATCTGGGTCCCGACGACAATGGTAAAGAGTTCGATCAAAAGGTATACCGATCCATGATTGGTTCTTTGCTTTATTTATGTGCATCTAGGCCAGATATCATGCTTAGTGTTTGCATGTGTGCCCGGTTCCAAGCGGCACCAAAGGAATCGCATCACTTAGCTGTGAAGTGAATTCTTAGATATTTGGCTCACACCCCAAGACTAGGATTATGGTATCCAAAGGGCTCAGAGTTTGATCTAGTTGGATTCTCGGATGCTGATTATGCTGGTGACAAGGTGGATCACAAGTCTACATCAGGCACATGTCATTTTCTGGGACGATCACTTGTATGTTGGTCTTCAAAGAAGCAGAACTTTGTATCTCTCTCCACTGCTGAATCTGAATACATTGCTGTTGGATCTTGCTGCACTCAGCTTCTATGGATGAAGCAAACACTCAAAGACTATGGCATTCATCTGAAGCAAGTGCCACTCTACTGCGACAAGGAGAGCGCCATCAAGATTGCCAACAACCCAGTTCAGCACTCAAAGACAAAGCACATTGAAATTCGTCATCACTTTCTCAGAGATCATGTTATGAAGGAAGATATTGATATCATACACGTCAACACTGAAGAGCAATTGGCAAATATCTTCACAAAGCCCTTGGATGAGAAGAGGTTTTGCAAGTTACTGTGTGAGTTAAATATCTTGGAATCCTCAAATGTCATGTGATCAGGCACACTTCCTAACACTTGTGCATGTTGATGACTTAGATGTGCAACACACGAAGTAACATATGTCTTCAATCAATGAAGACTTGCATTCTGAGTGTGAATACATTAACGTGGAATTTGACTTCAGAGCGCCACAAAAGTTGTGTGCCGTGTCTGGGTCTAATACTTCCTATACGGTGGGTAACGCCACCACAAAATTCTTCCCTAAGAAGTGTTTCTCACATGGCATTACATTTGCAAAGTCTTCGCTTTCTGTTTGTCTTCAATGTTAACAAGTCCTCATGTTTATCTTCAACATACTGATTTGGTTTCTGTCCTCTACAGCATTCATTTATAGCTATGGCTTCTTGCTGAATCTTTTGAACTAAGTGAATGTGATCGGACCCTAACCCCTCTATGCTTCTTTCCTAAGTCTATCTATCCAAATCATATGCATTCTATTGACACTGTCAAAATGTCTTCTCTGCATCCTTCTTCGCAGAAGACACAGAGACAAACATTAATCTGCTTTCAATGCTAAATCCTTTCACATGAAACCCGGAGAAGTGGGAACGACCACCTGACAATCCAGGCGTGCGTGGGAATGTGGAACAACCTCCGATGTGTTGCATGATAGCCACGTGTCCTTTAGATGTGAACCGCCAGGGGCACCTGTGTAATAACACTGTGTCGTCCCTGTCCCCATATATACATGCCTCACCCCAGCCATTATCCTTTCTTCCACTCTCGCACAAACCCTAGCGCCACCGCTAGCCCTCGACGACACCGGCGACGAAGCGCTTCGCTGTCGCGACCTCACCGACGCCGTATTCACGCCGACCGCGGACATCGTCTTCTCCGCCGTCGCCGTAGGTGTCCTCCGTCGCCAAGTTAGGGCACGAAAGTTGTGTGCCGTGTCTGGGTCTAATACTTCCTATACGGTGGGTAATGCCACCACAAAATTCTTCCCTAAGAAGTGTTTCTCACATGGCGTTACATTTGCAAAGTCTTCGCTTTCTGTTCGTCTTCAATGTTAACAAGTCCTCATGTTTATCTTCAACATACTAATTTGGTTTCTGTCCTCTATAGCATTTACTTATAGCTATGGCTTCTTGCTGAATCTTTTGAACTAAGTTAATGTGATCGGACCCTAACCCCTCTATGCTTCTTTCCTAAGTCTATCTATCCAAATCATATGCATTCTATTGACACTGTCAAAATGTCTTCTCTGCATCCTTCTCTGCAGAAGACACAGAGACAAACATTAATCTGCTTTCAATGCTAAATCCTTTCACATGAAACCCGGAGAAGTGGGAACGACCACCTGACAATCCAGGTGTGCGTGGGAACGTGGAACAACCTCCGATGTGTTGCATGATAGCCACGTGTCCTTCAGATGTGAACCGCCAGGGGCAACTGTGTAATAACACTGTGTCGTCCCTGTCCCCATATATACATGCCTCACCCTAGTCATTATCCTTTCTTCCACTCTCACACAAACCCTAGCACCACGCTAGCCCTCGACGACACCGGCGACGAAGCGCTTCGCTATCGCGACCTCACTGACGCCGTATTCACGCCGACCGCGGACATCGTCTTCTCCGCCGTCACTGTAGGTGTCCTCCTTCGCCAAGTTAGGGCACGGAAGATCGAACTGCTCGGCCTCCTCTCCCACTCCGTCTAGCAGTTCCTTGTGTGAATTCTTACAGCATCATATAAATTCCCCTGAAGCAAGTTCTTGTCTGACCAGTAGACGGAAGACTTTGACAGTTTTGAAGCCTTTTAGTTTAAACTTCATGGCACCAGAAAAATCTACAAGGAAGGGTGGCAGACAGCGTCGTGGCAACACCTCAAGATATTTGCCTCCTGACCTCTATGAGTTGTACAAGACAGATCCAGAGGAGGACTACAATCAGCGGAAAACTCGAATCCAATGGATTCGAAGATATTGGGCAGAACAGTAGTTCAAGTACAGGTTCGTGACCCAGGAGTATGCTGAGAAGAATGCCATCAAGCGACCATGGGGAGACATCTTATACAAAAATCTTCAACCCAGGTCCAGAGCAGAAGCCATTGAACAAGGCTTATATCCTTGTATGGTCCGTGGACCACAGCCTGTAGATGCAAACCCATCGTCATTGCTATGGTGTCGTGACGACAATCTATTCAACCGCAACCTTCAGTTTGCCAGGAACTCGGCCAAAGAAAACAAGAAGTCACAGGGCTTAGACTTCAACCCAGGTCCCTCTGCTCCTCGTGCCGATGGCTCATGCGAAGCTGAACCCAATCTTGTTGGGCCCTTCTATAACCTGGAAGGTCTCATCACTCATATTATGGTTCAAGGGGCAGTCGTGGATCAACCTGCAGACGATGCTGAATCTGATGAAGCGCCTGCGCCACCGAAGCCAAAGAAGCAAAAGAAGCCTAAAGCTTCAAAGCCTGCCCCTGCACCAAAGGTCTCACGGGTGAAGCCTCTGGCCACTACACCTCCTGAACACAGTGTGCAGTCTAAGGATCTGTCACGCATCTCCAGGCCCTCCAAAGTGAAGATGCCCATGCAACCCACCAGCCAAGCACTGACCCCTGCTGTTGTTCTGCGAAATGAGAATGACGCCATTGATCTGTCCAGCGACGACGATCTTGGCGATGACGCTCTTGAGCAGTTGATCAAGAGCAAGCAAGAGGCAGAAATCTTCACCTTCCTCTCTTTGATATTGAAATCATCAACACATTCATTGATGAGTGGTTTGACAGCCCCAATGTTAGCTTTGATGATCTTCAGCTTCCCGTTGGCCTCAGTGTCGCCTTCCACGGAGCCATTGTTGCTGAGCTGGCTCTAGCCCAGAAGATTGTTGAGCTAAAACATAAGGTAGGTTATGAAAAGGCTCAGTTCAAGAAGCATATGGCCAAGCTCAATGTTGAAGACATTCAGAACTTCCAGACTATGATGCACGAGTGAGGGAGTCCTGGATGAGGGGGTGTCCGGATTGCCGGACTATACCTTCAGCCGGACTCCTGGACTATGAAGATACAAGATTGAAGACTCCGTCCCGCGTCCGGAAGGGACTTTCCTTGGCGTGGAAGGCAAGCTTGGCGATACGGATATGCAGATCTCCGACCATTGTAACCGACGCTATGTAACCCTAACCCTACCCGTCGTCTATATAAACCGGAGGGTTTTAGTCCATAGGACAACATACACATCAACAATCATACCATATGCTAGCTTCTAGGGTTTAGCATCCTCGATCTCGTGGTAGATCTACTCTTGTACTACCCATATCATCAATATTAATCAAGCAGGACGTAGGGTTTTACCTCCATCGAGAGGACCCGAACCTGGGTAAAACTTTGTGTCCCTTGTCTCCTGTTACCATCCGGCCTAGACGCACAGTTCGGGACCCCCTACCCAAGATCCGCCGGTTTTGACACCGACAATGAGCTTAAGGAAGCCTTCTGAACCAAACGCGAAGAAGCTAAAGGTTCTCGTGAGCGCATGAAGGATCTTGCTGCTAAATGTGTCCAAGGATACAATGAAGCTGAAAAGCGCAAGGCCTTGGGGCGACCAGGCATCGACCCCGGAATGGCGGCCAAGAAGAAGAAGAAGCCAGCTGTGACAGAACCCGAAGCACCAAGGCAGGAAGTACATCCAATTGTCTTCCCAGCCAGTATGACAGGCTCGAAGCCTAAGGTCCCCACAGTGGCTTCAGAACTAAAGAAAACAAGGGCAGCTGAAGTTGAAGCCAGAAAGCGCAAAACCAAGGGCACCACTGATGATGCTCCTCGAACTAAGAAATGCAAAACCAAGAAGAGAGATCGGGCTGCTCCCACAGAGCCCCTTGAGGTCGAGCCAATCTCAGTGGCTCGTCCTACGTCTGAAAATCAAGAACGCCAAGTGATAGTTCATGAGCCTGCTTCCCTAGAGGCTCCTGAAGCTGAAGACAATCTAGCTGTTGACCCAACCGCAGTTGAAGACATTGGTCCTCACGACAATGTTGAAGATGATGAATTCCTTCCTCAGATCGAGCACCAATTGGTATCATCGCATGTGCTCACGCACAGTGAGCTCATCAGCATTGGTCGTCCTCTGACGCCAACTGCTCAGGATGCCTTGTGGGCTGATCACCCACAACGACAAGACACCCCAAATTCTCCCCAACCGCAAGCTACCTCACTAGTGCAAGATGACGATGACTTTGAGGCCCAGCACACTCCATCTCCGCAAGCGTCGCCGGCATTACGCAAGCTTTGCAAAGGACCAAGGCCCCAAGTCACTCCCACTATGCACGTATCTGAGTCTGAAGCCAAAATGGCTGAAGATATTCCGGCTGCATCAGCCAATGAAGAAGAAGAACCAAGAGTTGAAGCAGACAGAGTTGCTACACCCCCGTCCCACCAAGATGTTGTTCTCGAGGAGAACGTGTCCAACCCTCCAGCTTCTGCAGTGGAGGTTAACAATCTTGAGGCAGCCACCAACATCACCGCTGAAGACAATGACGTTGTCATGGCTGAAGCTAATCCGGCGCCTGAAGCCACTGCTGAAGCACCTGAAGTACAAGCGCCTGAAGCCACTGCAGCGCCCGAAGCCACTACTGAAGCACCTAAAGTGCAAGCACTTGAAGTCAATGTGGCCCCTGAAGCCCATGATGACAATGCCAATGCTCCTGTTCCCCCTCCAAGACCTCATACAATTGAGCTGGCATTTGATCGTGGTCAGCCTGTTATGGTCCGCTGGCCCGTTCTGGTTCCTCCACCTGCTGCGGGTCCACAATTTGAGTATCATGTCGAGCACAGACCTCAAGTCCAAAAGCCCAAGCCAAGACTTCCACGATTCCCAGGCACTGCAACTTCACCTGGGGTCTTCAATGTGAATGGCTTCGTGGCACATAACACCTTCTTCAACAACGCCAAGAACCCTTATACCAGACCTCGCATTTCATCAGATCGATTCTGGAGCTATCAGCAGTGCATCTACTATTCATGCGTCCTATACAATCAAGGGCACATATTTCCACATATGCGCCTCGACTCTGAAGCTATAGCTGGCCTGCCCTGTCTTGAAGAAGCGTTGGATTGCTTCAGAGATGCTGGACTGCTGCAGTTTGTCACCAATAAGGAACACTGGAATGAAGAGCTTCTGCTACAGTTCTATGCAACTCTTCACATTCGAGGTTACAACAGGGATCCGAAGACTTGGGTCCTTGACTGGATGACAGGCAATGTCCATCATGAAGCCAAAGCTCTTGATATCATTGAGCTCATAGGTCTGCCCACTCCTGGTGAATAGTATGAACCAGGTTGTCAACAACACCAGAATGCCTTAGAAAGCATTTTTCAGAATCCAGAACCCAACATGAGTCAAATGCTGAGCATGATGAAGCCTCTGCCTCATGACGCAGAATACCCATCTGAGTTCTTTGTTGAAGACCTAGAGTACCTGCCTCGCACCATTTACCATATCATCAGGAAGACTCTATGGCCTATCAAAGGACACTCATCTGCAGCGAAGCTTGAAGGAGCAATGAAGACTTTGGTTTTATATATCTTCAATGGCATCAGCTTCAATGCTCAAGACTTCTTCATCAGGTAGTTGGCTGCATCTGGCTCCGACATTTTTGGGTTGAAATTCTATGCTCCATGGGTCATGCGTCTTATCAAGCGTCACTCTACCTTCAACTATCAGCTATCTGCACGCAATCATCTTATATTCTTGCCAGAGGTTGATCTGTCAGTTGAAGCTATTTACCCAGAGCCGGCTAAGGATCCCATTTATCTTCACAATGTTGATCACCAAAGCTTCACCCAGCCTATTGAAGGAGTTCCAGCAGTTTCTCGTGTTTATCCTCTTGCTGGCAACACACGTGCCCCTCGCGCTCAAACTGACGCCACTGGTAGCACCATTGTGCAAAGGCCTCGAAGGTGATCTCATGTCCTAAATGATCGAGAGCTTCTCGTCGCGCTACACCAGAAACAGGACAAACATCACGACTGGCTTAAGCGTCAGATGCAAAGCCTCTTGGTGGATGTCAATCGCATTTGCAATCTTGCCACCAAGAATGCCTTTGTTACTCATGAAACCTGTCAGAGGTCTTGGAAGAGTTTGACATTGCTTAGTGTTGAAGCTGATCTGTAGGACGATGGCTTCACCGAAAGACTCAAGTTTGACTCAACTCCTCCAAGGACTGCTCACTCGGACTCCCTCACTTGAAGAATCTGACTACTCATCCCCAGCTGCGACAGTGAATGCCAGAGTCATCGATGACCAAGATGATGCGACTTCACCTCCTCCAACTTCAGTGCGTGTCGACACTGCACCAAGTTCTTCTGCACCACCCGACCTCAATGACGACCCTGATGCCTCGCCTGCACCTCATGGGAACGAGTAGGCGCTCTATGTCTTCAAACCTTTTTGGTCCTTACTGATAAAAGGGGGAGAAGCATATGAGTTGATAGTCTTTAAGCGGGTCCATATGGGTGGTTGCTTTACTTTTTGCTACTTTTGCCAAGTGTTTACAACTCTTGCTTTTCGATACATTTGGTTCTTTGAGTTGTAACACTTAAACTTGATGGTCGTCTGCTACTTATTTGTTATTCTGTGATGCGATGATAAATTCCGCACTTAGGTCATTTTGCAGACGTCCATTTTCCATTATGCATGTCATTATCTTCGTTACATCATATCATGCATGATGAATTGTCATCATAGGTTGAAGAGGATCTCCACAAGTACAACCTGCCATGTGCATTTGCATTCCAAGAGCAAAGTACTTATATGCACATCTTCAAGGGGAGACTTTGCAACTTATGAAGACAATATACTATCCTTTACAATTTCACATAATTTATTCCCCGTTGAAAACTTCAACCAGTTTGTCATCAATCACCAAAAAGGGGGAGATTGTAAGTGCATCTAGTGTCACCCCTAGTTGGTTTTGGAGTATTGACAACAAACCTGGTTGAGGGACTAATGTGTTTGTGAGAATTGCAGGATAACATAGGTAGAAGTCCCTCATTGATTCGGTTTTCCTACCAGAGATGACCCCTAAAAATGTATGAAGACATTGAAGTCAAAAGTGGTATGTGAAGACATTCACATTGAAGACTATGACAAGAGAAGACATCGCATGAAGACTATGGAGCGCGAAGACTTAGTTGTTTCGTCGTTCTTTTTCTCCTTTGTTAAGTCATATGAACCACCGTACTGTTAAGTGGGGTCCAAGAGAACCAGTCAGAATGACTGAAGTGATGCTTAACCAAAATCCTATGTCTTCGAGTGAAGACTATGAGAGAAAATCTTATTCAGAGTTGTATAAGTCAGCTTTGCATGTAGCCCAAGTAAAGTTGTCGTGTGTGTTTGAAATCTGACCGTTGGAACACGTGTCAGTTCCTTAGTGGCCCAGGGTCATTTCGGACAAATCAGGTCGGGTTGCCTAGTGGCTATAAATAGCCCACCCCCTACAACCATAAACAGTTGGCTGCTCAGAGTTAGTGTACGGCTTTTGTCGTTTGAGAGCAACCCACCTCGAAGCCTTTGAGAGAGAATTCCTTGCGAGGATAAAGCCCTAAACACCCAGAGCCAAAGAGTGTTAGGCATCACTTAAGTCTTCCTGTCTGTGTGATCTGAAGACTTATTACACTTGGGGACTATGAATCCTCCAGCCGGTTAGGCGTCGCGTTCTGAGCATCCAAGAGTCATTGTGGATCGCCGGTGAACGAAGTCTATGAAGGTTTGGAAGTCTACCTTGAAGACTTACCAGAGTGATTGGGCGAGGACTGGGTGTCCTTAGCTCAAGGGGAATAAGGTGAAGACACGGTCTTCTGAGTTGAATCTCAGCCTCCCTAACCAGACGTACAGTTGTCACAGCAACTGGAACTGGTCCAACAAATCATTGTCTTCAACGAGTCACTGGTTCTATCCTTCCCATCTCTTTATTTACAGTTGGTCCTTGTGAAGTAATTGCATGTTTGCATTATCCTTTGTCTTCACTGAGTGACTGCTTGTCCTGATTGGCTTCATACTATCTTCCTACCTGGTCTATACTGCCTAGTTGCTATTAGTCGTTGTGCTTTCACTTCATTGAATACTTGACTATGTCTTGCTTAGTGTAGTCTACCTTCCGCTGCATGGTAATAGGTTTATTTCTATCGTTTGTCTTCGAAACTTCCATGTTTTGAAGACTTTCATAAAAATTGCCTATTCACCCCCCCTCTAGTCGATCACTAGCACTTCCACGAACCAGAAGCATCAAGGCAGGAAGAACCTCGCATTGTCTTCCCAGCCAGTATGACAGGCTCAAAGCCTAAGGTCCCCGCAGTGGCTTCAGAATTCAAGAAAACTAGAGCAGCTGAAGTTGAAGCCAGAAAGCGCAAGACCAAAGCCACCACTGATGACGCCCCCCAACCAAGAAAAGAAAAACAAAGAAGAGAGACCGGGCTGCTTCCACAGAGCCCCTTGTTGTTGAGCCAATTTCTGTTGCTCGTCCTTCCTCTACACATCGAGAACATCGTTTGGTAGTTCCTGAGCCTGCTTTCACAGAGGCTCTTGAAGCTGTAGAGAATCCAGCTGTTGACCCCACCACAGCTGAAGACATTGGTCCTCACGACTATGTTGAAGATGATGAAGTCCTTCCTCAGATCGAGCACAATTTGGTATCATCACCTATTCTCATGAACAACGAACTCATCAGCATTGGTCATCCATTGACGCCAATTGCTTAGGATGACTCATGGGCTGATCACCCTCAAGAATCCCCTCGTGCTGAAGAAACACCAGTCACTCCCCCACCACAGGTCACCACTCTGGTGATTAACAGTGAAGACTTGTAAGTGCATCTAGTGCCACCCCTAGTTGGTTTTGGAGTATTGACGACAAACCTAGTTGAGGGACTAATGTGTTTGTGAGAATTGCAGGATAACACAGGTAGAAGTCCCTCATGATTCAGTTTTACTACCAGAGATGACCCCTAAAAATGTATGAAGACATTGAAGTCAAAGGTGGTATATGAAGATATTCACATTGAAGACTATGACAAGAGAAGACACGATATGAAGCCTATGGAGCTCGAAGACTTAGATCTTTCGTAGTTCTTTTTCTTTTGTGTTGAGTCATAGGAACCACCGTACAGTTAAGTGGGGTCCAAGAGAACCAGTCAGAATGACTGAAGTGATGCCTAAACCAAAAACCTATGTCTTCGAGTGAAGACTATGAGAGCGAATCTTGTCCAGAGTCGGACAAGTCAGCTTTGCTTGTAGCCCAAGTAAAGTTGCCCTGTGAGTTTGAAATCTGACCGTTGGAACACATGTCAGTTCCTTAGTGACCTAGGGTCATTTCGGACAAATCAGGTCGGGTTGCCAAGTGGCTATAAATAGCCCACCCCCTACAACCATAAACGGTTGGCTGCTTAGATTGAGAGTATTGCTTTTGTCGTTTGAGAGCAACCCACATTGAAGCCTTTGAGAGAGAATTCCTTGCGAGGATAAAAGCCCTAACCACCAGAGCCAGAGAGAATTGGGCATCACTTAAGTCTTCTTGTCTGTGTGATCTGAAGACTTATTACACTTGAGGACTGTGCATCCTCCAGCCGGTTAGGCATCGCGTTCTGAGCTTCCAAGAGACATTGTGGATTGCCAGTTAAGGAAGTCTATGAAGGTTTGGGAGTCTACCTTGAAGACTTACCAGAGTGATTGGGCGAGGTCTATGTGACCTTAGCTTAAGGAGAATACAGTGAGGACTGGGTGTCCTGAGCTGCGTGTTCAGGACTGGTTGTCCGGGACTGTGTGTCCTAAGGTTTAAATACCTAGCCGCTCCAACCAGACGTACAGTTGTCACAGCAACTGGAACTGGTTCAACAAATCATTGTCTTCAACGAGTCACTGGTTTCATCTTCACTTCACGTTACTTACTGTTACTCCTTGTGAAGTCATTGTATGTTTGCTCTATCATTTGTCTTCACTGAGTGACTGTGTGTTCTGTTTGACTTCACAACATCTTCCTACCTGATCCTTACTACCTAGCTGCTATTAGTCTTTGTGCTTTCACTTCATTGAATACTTGACTATGGTATGCCTAGTGTAGTCTACCTTCCGCTGCATGGTAATAGGTTCAATTTTATCGTTTGTCTTCAAAACTCCCATGTTCTAAAGACTTTCATAAAAATCGCCTATTCACCCCCCCCGCTCTAGTCGATATAACGCACTTTCAATTGGTATCAGAGCAAGGTGCTCCCTTGTTCTGTGTGATTCGGTTTAACCACCTGAAGTTTTAGCTATGTTGACTGCAGGGATAATTAAAGTCTCCGCTGTGTGCCCCGTCTTCGATGGAATTGAATATCCCTACTAGAAGAATAAGATGTGCATGCATCTTGAAGCCATTGACGTCGACCTATGGTATGTCGTCGAGAACGGCGTTCCCAAGGCTGGAGAAGGTGTCACTGCTGCTGATGTCAAGAAATTCGTTCAACTGGACTCTACTGCCAAGAATATCATCTGTGGTCATCTGACCAAAGGACAGTATGGCCGTGTGAGTGCTTTGAAGACATCCAAGCTGGTCTGGGACTGGCTCTCCAAGGTTAATGAAGGCATCTCAACCTAGAGAGATCAGAGAATCAGTGTCCTTCGCAACCTCTTCAATCGCTTCAAGCAAAATGACAATGAGAATGTCCAGCACACATTTGACCGACTCACTGACATCACAAATGAGCTTCAAGCCCTCGGCGCCACTAAGATTACCAAACACGAAGTCGTCAAGACGCTGCTGAGATCACTTGATAGTTCGTTTAACATCCTGGCCCTGATGATTCAAGAACGTCCTGATTTCAAGACACTCGATCCGTCTGACATACTTGAGAGGCTCAACACACATGAGTTTCAGCTTTCGGAGAAAAGAGATATCTATGGTCCAAACTATGGGCGAACACGTGCCTTGAAGGCAAAAGCTGTCTCCTCATCTGAAGAAGAATCTGACAGCAGTTCTGATGATCCTGAAGACATTGGAAGGGAACTTCCTATGCTTGTCAAGAAATTCCAAAAATTCACCAAGAAGAAAGGTTTCAGAAAGTCTTCCCGATCAAGTTCAAGGAATGATGAAGCTCCTGCACATGACTACAAGAGGAAAACATGTCACAAGTGCAAGAAACTTGGCCACTTCATCTCTGAGTGTCCACAGTGGGAAAATGAGAACAAAAAGAAGAAGAAGAGCAAGGAATATGACTCTGACGACAAGAAAAAGAAGAAGAAATACTCAAAGTCTTCTTCCAAGTCTTCCTCAAAGTCTTCATCACACAAGAAGAGCTCATCTGGCAAGGCACGTGCGTTTGTTGGCAAGGAAATGGATTCAAAGGAGGAGTCTGCTTCTGAGGAGGCGGAGGTGGAGTCTGAGGAGGAATCCAACTCAGGCGTCGCAAGTCTGGCTACAACATACGTTGCCAAGTCCATCTTCAACACTGAAGACAATGACTTCATCACCGACACCAATGCAAATGACAAGGACTACTCTGCTTCTACCTACTGCTTCATGGCACGCGGTGCCAAGGTAAACACACGCACTACTCACTATCAAACATCTAGTGACGATGACTCTGATTGTGGTTCAAAACCTAGCTACAAAACACTTGCTAAAATTGCAACTGAACAACACAAAGCTATGGAACATATTCAAAAACTGTTAGACAAAAGCGATGATCTGTTAGGTGCTGAAATGACTCGATCTGAATCCTTAATTGAAGACATAAAAAATCTTCACGTTAAGTATCAGGAACTTGAAAGTCGTCATGAAACTCTCTCAACAACTCATGAAAAGCTTTCCTATGATTATCTTCAAAGGAAGCAGGATCTTGAGAAATTGAGAGCGGTTCATGAAGATCTTCAAACGGAAAACGAGTCACTTCGCGCCAAACAGATCAGTCCCGCTCAGGAAGGATTTGAACCACCATGTCTTAAATGCATTGAGCGTGATAATACTACTTCTGTTGCTGAATGTTCTACTGCTACTGCTGTTGCAATATCTTCAACTGTTGATGTGGTAGCTAACCCCTCTGCTGAGGATAGCACCGCTATTGCTGATGAGAATGCTAGGTTGAAGACATTGCTTGAAACAGGGATGTACAAAAGTCTTCAAGGGCATCAGACACTATGTGATGTCCTCAAAAAGCAGATTCTGAACCGAAACCCTAGGAAAGAGGGTGTTGGGTTCGTAAGGAAAATGAATGCAGATGGCTCTTACTGGAAACCTGAGTAGTACCCCAAAACCATGTGGGTTGCTGCAGAGGAACCTTCAGCAGATCCATCCAATCTAACTGGCTTCACTTGTGCTAACCCCATTATCATTGATGAATCCTTTGATGCAAACTATATACTGTTTAAGAATCAGAATGGTGAAGTGTTTGCCAGGTACATTGGTACTAACTGCAGGAATGGACCGCCTATGAAGAAGATCTGGGTTCCGAAAAGGTGTCTGGAAAATCTTCCTGTGAATGTCTTCATGACACCTCACTTGAAGAAGACAAACCTCAGACCAAAGGCTTCATACGGTCCAAAGGCTTCATACAAACAGAGGACTCACCTGAGTCGCACTAACGCAAATGTTTTGCAGGGAAACCATACTCAGGCATATGAATATGAGAGCGGTTCATCAAACCGCCATGTTCATAAGACCAAGAACTATTCTGCTTATTCTTATGAGTACTATTGTCCGCCTGCAAGACTGTTTGCTAAGGCTTCAAAGCCAAAATTCTCAGATGCTGCACATAGACTTATTGCTTCTAAGCCACCCTTGAAGATGTGGGTGGTTAAGAAGGCTTAACTCTCTTTTGCAGGGAAAGGTCTCCAGCAGAAAACCAAAATCGTCTGACGCTATTGCTGGGGACCTTAAACATCTTGTAGGGCGCAAGATCAAATGCCCAAATGGTCTTACTATGTACTTTGTACCTGAATCGCTTGCTACTCTCCCTATTAGTCCTAACCTGGATCTAAGCTTTCATAACCCACTGGTTCGTCAAATGTTTTTGCTTCACAATGCTCTTGGTGAAGCCTATCCCCCTAACTGCACTGTAGGGTACGACACCAGCGTCTTCAGAATGGATTATTGACAGTGGGTGTACAAATCACATGACTGGCAAAAAAGTCTTCTTATGGACTAAACCTTACGTCCATCTGACAAGAGCCACATCACATTTGCTGACACTGGTAAAAGTAAGGTATTGAGTCTAGGTAGAGTTGCAATCTCAAGGGATCAACACATGGATAAAGTCATGCTTGTTGAATCCCTTGGCTTCAGATTAATGTCTGTCTCAATGCTTTGCGATTTGAACATGATCATAATGTTTGGAAAATATCGTTGCCTTGTACTAATGGAATCTGACAAGTCTCTAGTTTTTGAAGGGTATCGAAAAGATGATTTGTACGTGGTAGATTTCTCAGCAGGGCCACAGCTTGCAGTATGTCTTCTAGCAAAGGCTTTAGAATGCTGACTCTGGCATCAGAGGCTTGGACATGCTGGCATGAGGAACCTCCACACCCTTGCAAAGAAGAAGCATGTCATAGGCATCGAGGGCGTCAAGTTCAAGAAAGACCACTTATGTGGTGCCTGTGAAGCAGGGAAGATGACGAGGGCCAAACATCCCTCGAAGACAATCATGACCACTACTCGACCCTTCGAACTGCTTCACATGGATCTTTTCGGTCCCACTCATTACTCAACTCTAACTACTACTGCTTGCCTCTATGGCTTCGTTATTGTTGATGATTATTCTAGATATACTTGGGTGCACATAATCCTTTACAAGACTAAAGTGCAGGATGTCTTCAGACGCTTCGCCAATCGAGCTATGAACAATTTTGGCGCCAAGATAAAGCACATCAGAAGTGACAATGGCACTGAATTCAAGAACACTGGCCTTGATACATATCTTGATACCTTGGGCATCACACATGAATTCTCAGCCCTGTACACACCACAGCAGAATGGCGTCGTCGAACGCAAGAACAGAACACTAATTGAGATGGACAGAACGATGCTAGATGAATACAAGACCCCAAGAAAATTCTGGCCCGACGCCATTGATACTACATGCCATACAATCAATCGTGTTTATCTTCACAAGCTACTGAACAAGACATCTTATGAGCTCCTTACTCGCAAGAGGCCAAATGTCAGTTACTTCAGAGTATTTGGCGCAAGGTGCTGGATCAAGGACCCACATCACACCTCAAAATTTGCACCACAAGCACATGAGGGTTTTATGCTTGGATATGGAAAGGATTCGCACTCCTACAGAGTCTTCAATCTCTTTCATTACAAACTGGTTGAAACAGTGGATGTGCGGTTCGATGAGACCAACGGTTCACAAAGAGAGCAGCTGCCAAATGTGCTAGATGAAATTCCATCCAGTGAATCAATCAAGCTAATGGGAACTGGAGAAATTATACCTTCTGAAGCTCATCCTGAAGAAGAACTTATCATTTCAGCACCTGATCAACATGAAGACAATGCTCAGCCTGAAGATATTCCTTCCAACAACGACAATGAACAGCAAGAGCAAAGTCTTCGTCCTGTACATCCTCGCGTTGCTAATGAAGTGCAGATTGAAAGAATAATTGATAGCATCAATGCACCTAGTCCACTCACTCGTTCAAGGGAAACTCAGCTAGCAAATTTCTGTGGGCACTTCGCATTCGTCTCAATAGCAGAACCCAAGAAAGTTGAAGAAGCCTTCATGGAACCTGAATGGATTCAAGCTATGCAAGAAGAGCTTCAACAGTTTGAGCTGAATAATGTATGGGAACTGGTTAAGCGTCCTCATCCACGGAAGCACAATATAATAGGCACCAAATGGATATACCGCAACAAGCAAGATGAGCATGGTCAAGTTGTTAGAAACAAAGCTCGTCTCATTGCTCAAGGATATACTCAAGTGGAAGGCATTGACTTCGATGAAACATTTGCTCCTGTGGCTAGACTTGAAGCCATACGCATACTGCTGGCCTATGCAAATCAGCATAACATACTTCTATATCAAATGGATGTGAAGAGTGCCTTTCTCAATGGCAAGATTGAAGAAGAAGTGTATGTTGCACAACCACCTGGCTTTGAAAATCCAAAACATCCTGACATGGTATACAAGCTCAACAAGGCACTGTATGGCCTCAAACAAGCCCCTCGGGCCTGGTATGACACACTCAAATACTTCCTGAAGAGCAAAGGCTTCATACCTGGTTCCCTAGATCCCACTCTTTTCACGAAGACATATGATGGTGAACTGTTTGTGTGCCAAATATATTGGATGACATTATCTTCGGCTGCACCAATCAGAAGTACAGTGAAGAGTTTGGATATATGATGCAAGAGCAATATCAGATGTCCATGATGGGGGAGCTGAAGTTCTTCCTTGGTCTTCAAATACGACAACAACGCAATGTCATCTTCATATCTCAAGAGAAGTATCTCAAAGATTGCCTGAAGAAGTTCGGTATGCAAGACTGCAAAGGCTTCACAACACCAATGCCAGCCAAACATCATCTGGGTCCTGACGACAATGGTAAAGAGTTCGATCAAAAGGTATACCGCTCCATGATTGGTTCTTTACTTTATCTATGTGCATCTAGGCCAGATATTATGCTTAGTGTTTGCATGTGTGCTCGATTTCAAGCGGCACCAAAGGAGTCGCATCACTTAGCTGTGAAGCGAATTCTTCGATATTTGGCTCACACCCCAACTCTAGGATTATGGTATCCAAAGGGCTCAGAGTTTGATCTGGTTGGATTCTCGGATGCTGATTATGCTAGTGACAAAGTTGATCGCAAGTCTACATCAGGCACATGTCACTTTCTGGGACGATCACTTGTATGTTGGTCTTCAAAGAAGTAGAACTGTGTATCTCTCTCCACTGCTAAATCTGAATACATTGCTGCTAGATCTTGCTGCACTCAGCTTCTGTGGATGAAGCAAACACTCAAGGACTATGGCATTCATCTGAAGCAAGTGCCACTTTACTGCGACAACGAAAGCGCCATCAAGATTGCTAACAACCCAGTTCAGCACTCGAAGACAAAGCACATTGAAATTCGTCATCACTTTCTCAGAGATCATGTTGTGAAGGAAGACATTGATATCATACACGTCAACACTGAAGAGCAATTGGAAGATATCTTCACCAAGCCCTTGGATGAGAAGAGGTTTTGCAAGTTACGGTGTGAGCTAAATATCCTGGAATCCTCAAATGTCCTGTGATCAGGCTCACATCCTAACCCTTATGCATATTGATGACTTAGATGTGCAACACACGAAGTGAAGTATATCTTCAATCAATGAAGACATACGTTCTAAGTGTGAATACATTAATGTGGAATTTGACTTCGGAGCGCCACGATAATTGTGCGCCGTGTCTGGGTCTAATACTTCCTATACGGTGGGTAACGCCACCACCAAACGTTCTATTTTGAAATGTTTCACTCATGGCGTTACCTTGCAATGTCTTCACATTTGGTTTGGCTTCGATCTCAGCATATTTTAATGATTATCTTCACTATGTTGATTATAGATATATATATATGCTAGTGTACTGTCCTCTACAACATTCACTTATAGCGATGTCTTCGTGTTGAATCTTTTGAACTAAGTGAATGTGATCGGACCCTAACCTCTCTATGCTTTCTATCTCAAACTCTATCTCTCCAAGTCATATGCATTCTATTGAAATTGTCGAATGTCTTCTCTGCGTCCTTGTCAGCAGAAGATACAGAGACAACCATTAAGTCAGTTTTCAATGCTCATTCCTCCACATGAATTCCGGAGAAGTAGGAACGACCACCCGACAATCCAGGCGTGCGTGGGACGTGGAACAAACCCCAAAATTCCGCATAATGGCCACGTGTTCCTCAAATGCGAATCGCCAGGGGCACCTGTGTAATAGCACAGTGCCGCCCCTGTGCCTATAAATACACACTCACAGCGGTCATTATCTCTTCTTCCACCCTCGCACGAACCCTAGCGGCACCGCTAGCTCTCGACGACGCCGGCGACGAAGCGCTTCGCTGCCGCAACCTCTCCGACGCCGTCTTCACGCCGACCGTGGACATCTTCCTCTCCGCCATCGCCGTAGGTGTACTCCGTCACCAAGTTAGGGCACGGAAGATCGAACTGCTCGGCCTCATCTCCCACTTCGTCTAGCAGTTCTCAGTGTGGTAAATAAAACTCCCTTTTTTTACAGCACCGTTGATCCTATTGATCTGTCACTTTCTACCACAAGCAGTTTCTGTTCACACAAGCTAGATCTCTCTCATACTGCATCTCATAAACATGCCTAGTATATTCACTTGTGCTTCACAAAGTAGTTAGATTCCTCACTTGTACTGATTTGTGGATTCGTACAAATATGGAACCAACTTCTTATCTATGAGTGAATGTCTTCGCACGATGAGGTCAATGTCTTCTAAACTGATTTATCTTCAAAATCTTCTGAGAATGAATATGACCTATTACCCTTCCCTCGCACCTTAATTCTATCACAGGTACATGTCCGTGGGAGAATCCTTTGGTTCTCATAGTCTGCATTCATTTGCAGAATTCTTACAGCATCACATAAATTCTCCCGAAGCCAGTTCCTATTGGTCCAGCAAACGAAAACCTTTGAAGCCTTTGAACGTCTTGAAGCCTTTCAAGTTAAAGTTTATGGCTTCAGAGAAAGCAGCAAGGAAGGGTGGCAGAAAGCGTCATGGTGAGACCTCCAGAGATCTGCCAGATGAACTCTCAGAAATGTACAAGACAGACCCTGAAGAGGATTACAGTCAGCGCAAGACCCGAATCCAATGGATTCGAAGATATTGGGCAGAACAATGGTTCAAATACAGATTTGTGACCCAGGAGTATGCTGAGAAAAACGCCATCAAGAGACCGTGGGGAGACATCCTATTCAAGAATCTTCTACCCAGGTCCAGAGATGAAGCCATTGCTCAAGGCTTCTATCCATGCATGGTCCATGGACCACAGCCTGCTGATGCACACTCGTCGTCACTGCTATGGTGTCGTGACGACAATCTGTTCAAGCGCAACTTCCAGTTTGCTCAAAACTCAGCGAAGCAGAACAAGAAGACTTTTGGGTTAGACTTCAACCCTGGTCCCTCATCTCCAAGGGCAGATGGCACACGACATGCAGAACCCAATGTCATCGGTCCTTTCGCCAACCTTGAAGGCCTCATCACCTACATCTTGGTTCAAGGGACTGCAGTGAATGAGCCTGCAGCTGACACTGAGTCTGATGACACGCCTGCAATGCCGAAGCCAAAGCAGTTGAAGAAGCCAGAAGCTTCAAAGCCGGCCCCTTCACCAAAAATCTCAAGGGCGAAGCCATTGGCAACTGCACCTCCTGAAGACAGTGTGCAGTCTGAAGACTTATCACATGTCTCAAGGCCCAGAAGGCCAAGATGCCTCTGTCTCACACTGGCAAAGAGCTAACAGCTGCTGCCATTCTGCACAACGACGACATTGATCTGTCAAGTGATGAAGATCTTGCAGATGACGCTCTTGAGCAACTCATCAAGAGCAAAGAAGAAGCAGAAATCTTCAATGATCTGCCTCTCTTTGATGTCACCATCATCCACAACTTCATTGACGAGTGGTTTGACACGCCAAACATCAGCTTTGAAGATCTGCAGCTACCCATTGGCCTCAGTGTCGCCTTCCAAGGCGCCATTGCTTCAGAACTTGCTATTGCCCAGCGCATTGTTGAGCTGAAGCGGAAGATTGACTATGAAAAGGCTCAGTTCAAGAAGCATATGGCCAAGCTCAGCATGCAAGAAGTGAAGAACTTCAAGACAATGATGCACGAGCTCAAGGAAGCCTTTGTGAAGAAGCGTGCAGAAGCTCAGGGTTCGCGTGAGCGCATGAAGACTCTGGCTGACAGATGTGTGCAAGCCTATAAAGAGGCTGAGAAGCGCAAGGCACTTGGGCGTCCTGGCATCGACCCCAGGATGGCCGCAAAGAAGAAGAAGAAGCCTGCTATGGCTGAATCTGATGCACCAAGGCAAGAAGTAGTTTCGATTGTCTTCCCAACAAGAATGACTGGCTCGAAGCCAAAGAGCCGGTCAATAGCTTCAGAGCTCAAGAAGACAAGAACTGTTGAGGCTGAAGCCAGGAAGAGGAAACACTCTGAAGACTCTCCTACTGCCCCCACCAAGAAAAAGGGAAAGACCAAGAAAGCTCGGGCTGCTCTCACAGAGCCCTTGATAGTTGAACCCATTTCTATGGTTCATCCTCACGCAGAACGTCAACTGACAGTTCATGAGCCTGCTTTCACAGAGGCTCCTAAAGCTGAAGACATTCCAGCAGCTGATCCCATCGCTGCTGAAGACATTGGTCATCATGACAATGTAGAAGATGATGCAGTCCTTCCTCAGTTAGAAAACAGCAAACTCATCAGCATTGGTCGTCCACTGACGCCAATTTCACAGGATGCTTCATGGGCGGATCGCCCACAAGAGGAAGAAGACTATGAGGCCCAGCCCACTCCAACTCCACAGGCGTCGTCTGCGTTCCGCGGGCTTCGCAAAGGTCCAAGGCCTCAAGTCTCTGCTGAAGACATTCCGGCTGCATCAGCCGTAGAAGAAGAAGTACCACAAGATCCCACTCCCCTGCTCCACCAAGAAGCAGTTCTCCAGGAGAATGTGCCTGTGACCGACCCTCCAGCTAGTCAAGTGGAGGATGAAAATCTTGAGGCTGCCACAACCAACAACGAAGCTAATGTGGAGCCCTCCCCAGCAAAAGCTTCAGAAGACAGCGAATCCACTGATCCCGCCACTTCTGTTCCTGAGTCTGCTGCCAATCCCCAATTCAACTATCATGTTGAGCACAAGCCTCAGGTCCAGAAGCCAATCCCAAGACTGCCAAGGTTTCCAGGTCCTGCAGCAGCACCTGGCTCCTTCAACATCAATGGCTTCAGGGCAGACAACACATTCTTCAATACCTCCAGGAACCCCTACTCAAGGGAAAGGATATCATCTGATCGGTTCTGGAGCTATCCTCAGCGAAGCTATTACTCTTGCATTCTTTACAACCAAGGTCGCATCTTCCCACACAAGCGCCTTGACGTTGAAGCTATAGCTGGTCTGCCCTGTCTAGAAGAAGCGTTGGATTGCTTCAAGCAAGTGGGTCTGCTGCAGTTTGTTACTGATGAAGAGCATTAGAATGAAGAGCTGCTGCTACAATTCTATGCCACACCTCACATCAAAGGGTACAGCAGAGATCTGAAGACTTGGATCCTGGAGTGCATGACTGGCAACGTTCATCACGAAGCCAATGCATTCGACATCATTGAGCTCACTGGCTTGCCCACTCCTAGCGATCTCTTCGAGCAAGGCTGTCAGCTGCATGCTGAAGCTATTGAGAGCATCTTTCAGCGGCCAGGACCTGATATGAGTCAAATGCTCAGCATGATGAAGCCATTGCCCCAAGATGCTGCATATCCCATAGAGTTCTTCGTTGAAGACCTTGAGTACCTGCCCAGAACCATCTATCATATCATCAGGCGAACTCTCTGGCCTATCAATGGGTACTCTCCAAATGCCAAGCTTCAGGGTGCAATGAAGACTTTGGTCTTCTATATACTTCATGGCAAATGCTTCAATGCACAGGACTTCTTCATACGCCAACTTGCTGCATCAGGCATTGATCTGTTTGGTTTGAAGTTCTACGCCCCTTGGGTCATGCGGCTGATCAAGCTACACTCCGCCATCTCTTATCAGCCCTCAGCCCGCAACCATCAGATCTTCTTGCCTGATGTGGACATGTCTACTGAAGCCATATATTTTGAGCCTGCCAAGCAACCTCTAAGTCTTCAGAATGCAGAACATCAGAGTTTTACACAGAACGTTGAAGGCGTTGAAGCAGTTTCTCGGGTGTATCCTTTGGCTGGCACTACACGTGCACCACACCCTGCTTCCACTGAAGCCACTAACAGTGCCACTGCTCCAAGACCCAAGAAGCGCACTCGTGTTCTCAACGACCGAGAGCTTCTTGTGGCTCTACATCAGAAACAGGATAGGCATCATGACTGGCTGAAGCGTCAGATGAAAAGCCTCTGGGTGGATGTTAATCGCACTCGAAATCTTGCCACCAAGAATGCTTTCGTTGCCCATGAAACCTGTCGCCGCACATGGAAAGGGCTCACGATGATGTGTTCTGAAGCTGATCTTCAAGAGGATGGCTTCTCTGAGAGATTCAAGTTTGACTCCACACCTCCTCGAAGGGCTGTGCTGCTAGGAACTCCATCCCTTGAAGACTCTGAGTTCTCTTCCTCTGCTGCCATAGTCACTGCCAGAATTATTGAGGAAGAAGACGATGCTACTTCACCGCCACCTCCTTCAGCACCTCCAAGCTCTTCTGCACCGCCAAACAACACCAACAACCCTGCTACTTCACCTACTCCTCATGGGAACGAGTAGAGCCTCTATGTCTTCAAACCTTTTTGGTCATTACTGACAAAAGGGGGAGAAGCATATGAGATTGATAGTCTTCAAGCAGGTCCATATGGGTGGGTGCTTTATATTTTGCTTCGTGCTTACAACTCTCGTTTTTGCTACATTTGGTTCTTATGAGTTGTAACACTTAAACCAGATGGTCGTCTACTACTTATTTGCCACCTTGTTTTGCGAAGATAAATTCCGCATGTGCGACGATAAATTCCGCACTTAGCTCATTCTACAGACGTCCATTTTCCATTATGCATGTCATTATCTTCATATACTTTCACATGCATAGTGGATTGTCATCATAAGTTGAAGTGGATCTCCACAAGTACCACCTGCCATGTGCATTTGCATTCCAAAAGCAAATTAACTTATATGCACATCTTCAGGGGGAGCCCTTGCAACTTATGAAGACAATTCCTTATCCTTTACAATTTCACAGATTATATTCCCTGTTGAAAACTTCAACTAGTTTGTCATCAATCACCAAAAAGGGGGAGATTGTAAGTGCATCTAGTGCCACCCCTAGTTGGTTTTGGAGTATTGACGACAAACCTAGTTGAGGGACTAATGTGTTTGTGAGAATTGCAGGATAACACAGGTAGAAGTCCCTCATGATTCGGTTTTACTACCAGAGATGACCCCTAAAAATGTATGAAGACATTGAAGTCAAAGGTGGTATATGAAGATATTCACATTGAAGACTATGACAAGAGAAGACACGATATGAAGCCTATGGAGCTCGAAGACTTAGATCTTTTGTAGTTCTTTTTCTTTTGTGTTGAGTCATAGGAACCACCGTACTGTTAAGTGGGGTCCAAGAGAACCAGTCAGAATGACTGAAGTGATGCCTAAACCAAAAACCTATGTCTTCGAGTGAAGACTATGAGAGCGAATCTTGTCCAGAGTCGGACAAGTCAGCTTTGCTTGTAGTCCAAGTAAAGTTGCCGTGTGAGTTTGAAATCTGACCATTGGAACACGTGTCAGTTCCTTAGTGACCCAGGGTCATTTCAGACAAATCAGGTCGGGTTGCCAAGTGGCTATAAATAGCCCACCCCCTACAACCATAAACGGTTGGCTGCTCAGATTGAGAGTATGGCTTTTGTCGTTTGAGAGCAACACACCTCGAAGCCTTTGAGAGAGAATTCCTTGCGAGGATAAAAGCCCTAACCACCAGAGCCAGAGAGAATTGGGCATCACTTGAGTCTTCTTGTCTGTGTGATCTGAAGACTTATTACACTTGAGGACTGTGCATCCTCCAGCCGGTTAGGCGTCGCGTTCTGAGCTTCCAAGAGACATTGTGCATTGCCAGTGAACAAAGTCTGTGAAGGTTTGGGAGTCTACCTTGAAGACTTACCAGAGTGATTGGGCGAGGTCTATGTGACCTTAGCTCAAGGAGAATACGGTGAGGACTGGGTGTCCTAAGCTGCGTGTTCAGGACTGGGTGTCCGGGACTGTGTGTCCTAAGGTTTAAATACCTAGCCGCTCCAACTAGACGTACAGTTGTCACAGCAACTTGAACTGGTTCAACAAATCATTGTCTTCAACGAGTCACTGGTTTCATCTTCACTTCACGTTACTTACTGTTACTCCTTGTGAAGTCATTGTATGTTTGCTCTATCATTTGTCTTCACTGAGTGACTGCGTGTTCTGTTTGACTTCACAATATCTTCCTACCTGATCCTTACTACCTAGCTGCTATTAGTCTTTGTGCTTTCACTTCATTGAATACTTGACTATGGTTTGCCTAGTGTAGTCTACCTTCCGCTGCATGGTAATAGGTTCAATTTTATTGTTTGTCTTCAAAACTCCCATGTTCTGAAGACTTTCATAAAAATCGCCTATTCGCCCCCCCTCTAGTCGATATAACGCACTTTCAAGACATTGAGGCCCAACCAACTCCATCTCCACGGACGTCGCCAGCATTTCGCAGGCTTCGCAAAGGACCAAGGCCACAGGTCACATTATCAAGTGTTCCAGAAGGAGAAGAGTGCCAATCCGTTTCACGCGAAGTCCTTCCTGAAGCCTCTCCTACTACGAACATCCCCGAATCTGATGCCAAAACGGCTGAAGATATTCCGGTTGCATCAGCCGATGACCATGAAGAAGAACCAAGAGAAGAAGAACGTTTTGGTACATCCCCGTCCAACCCTGAAGTTGTTCTCGAGGAGAACGTGTCCGACCCTCCAGCTCCTAAAGTGGAGGTTACCAATACTGAGGCGTCCACCAACATCAACACTGAAGCCAATGACGTTGTCATGGCTGAAGCTAATTTGGCGCCTGAAGCTAATGTTGTGCCAGAAGTGCATGCACCTGAAGCCAATGCAGCACCCGAAGCAAATCCGCTGCCTAAAGCCAATGCCTCTGCTCCTATACCTCCTCCAAGGCCACACACCATCGAGCAAGCATATGATCGTGGACAGCTTGTTACCGTTCGCTGGCCAATCCTGGTTCCTCCGCCTGCTCCCGGACCTCAGTTTGCCTATCATGTGGAGCACAGGCCTCAGGTCCAGAAGCCAAAGCCAAGGCTACCACGGTTTCCAGGTACTGCAACTTCACCAGGATCATTCAATCTGAATGGATTCAAGGCACACAACACATTCTTCGACAGTGACAAGAACCCCTACACAAGGCCAAGAATCTCTTCAGACCGATTCTGGAGTTATCAGCAACGAAGCTATTATTCAGGCATCTTGTACAATCAGGGACGCATCTTCCCTCACATTCATCTTGACTGTGAAGCCATTGCTGGACTGCCATGCCTTGAAGAAGCCCTTGACTGCTTCCGTGATGCGGGTCTGCTTAATTTTGTGACTGCCAAGGAACACTGGAATGAAGAACTTCTGCTTCAATTCTATGCTACCCTCCACATTCGTGGATACAACAGGGATTCGAAGACTTGGATCCTTGAGTGGATGACAGGAGATGTTCATCATGAAGCTAAAGCTCAAGACATCATTGAGCTCACAGCCCTGCCCACTCCTGGTGAATACTATGAACCAGGTTGTCAACAACACCAGAATGCTTTGGAGAGAATTTTCCAGAAGCCAGAACCCAACATGACCCAAATGCTGAGCATGATGAAGCCTTTGCCTCACGACGCTGAATACCCAACTGAATTCTTTGTTGAAGACCTAGAGTATCTGCCCCGCACAATTTACCATATCATCAGAAAAACTCTATGGCCTGTCAAAGGACATTCATCCGCAGTGAAGCTTGAAGGAGCAATGAAGACTTTGGTTTTCTATATCTTCAATGGCATAAGCTTTAATGCTCAAGACTTCTTCATCGGGAAGTTGGCTACATCTGGCTCCAAAATTTTTGGTCTAAAGTTCTATCCTCCATGGGTAATGCGCCTTATCAAGATTCACTCTGCCTTCAACTATCAGCCGTATGCGCGCAATCATCTTGTATTCTTGCCAGAGGTTGATCTGTCTATTGAAGCTATTTACCCAGAGCCTGCTAAGGATCCAATCTATCTTCACAACATTGATCGTCAAAGCTTCACCGAGCCCATTGAAGGAGTTTAGGCAGTCTCTCGTGTTTATCCCTTGGCTGGTAACACACGTGCCCCTCGCGCCCAAACTGACGCCACTGGAAGCACCATTGCCCAAAGGCCTCAAAAGCGATCTCGTGTTCTCAATGACCGAGAGCTTCTCGTCGTACTGCATCAGAAACAGGATAAGCATCATGACTGGCTTAAGCGTCAGATGCAAAGCCTCTTGGTGGATGTCAATCGCATTCGAAATCTTGCTACCAAGAATGCCTTTGTCACACATGAAACCCGTCGGAGGTCTTGGAAGAGTTTGACTTTGCTCACTGCTGAAGAAGATCTTCAAGACGATGGCTTCACAGAAAGATTCAAGTTTGACTCCACTCCTCCAAGGAATGCTCACTTGCGTCAGACTCCCTCCCTTGAAGACTCTGACTATTCTTCCTCAGCTGCAACGGTGAATTCCAGAGTTATCGATGATCAAGATGATGCCACTTCACCACCTCCAACTTCAGCGCGTGTCGACACTGCACTGAGTTCTTCTACACCACCGGACCTCAACGACGACCCTGTTGCTTCGCCTGCAGCTCATGGGAACGAGTAGAAGCTCTATGTCTTCAAACCTTTTTTGGTCCTTACTGACAAAAGGGGGAGAAGCATATGAGTTGATAGTCTTCAAGCGGGTCCATATGGGTGGTTGCTTTACTTTTTTCTACATTTGCAAAGTGCTTACAACTCTCGCTTTTGAAACATTTGGTTCGTTTTTGAGTTGTAACACTTAAACTTGATGGTCGTCTGCTACCTTTTCGACACTATGTGATGCGATGATAAATTCCGCATGTGCGACGATAAATTCCGCACAAAGTCATTTTGCAGACGTCCATTCTTCATTATGCATGTCATTATCTTTGATATATCCTTTCATGCATAACGAATTGTCTTCATAAGTAGAAGAGGAGCTCCGCAAGTACAACCTGCCATGTGCATTTGCATTCAAAAGCAAAATACTTATATGCACATCTTTAGGGGGCCTTCCTGCTACTTACGAAGACAATACCTAAATCCTTTACAATTTCACATACTTTTATCCCCGTTGAAAACTTCAACCAGTTTGTCATCATCAACCAGTTTGCCACCCCTAGTTGGTTTTGGAGTATTGACGACACACCTGGTTGAGGGACTAATGTGTTTGTGAGAATTGCAGGATAACACAGGTAGAAGTCCCTCATTGATTCGGTTTTCCTACCGGAGATGACCCCTAAAAATGTATGAAGACATTGAAGACAAAGGTGGTATGTGAACACATTCACATTGAAGACTATGTGTAATGCCCACGATGCGGCTATATCTCCCATGTGTCGAAGCACGACTTAGAGGCATAACCGCATTGTAAGCAATGTCGCAAGTGGGGTAATCTTCACACAACCCATGTAATGAATAAGGGAAAGGGGTACATAGTTGGCTTACACTCGCCACGTCACACAATAGCATAAATATCATTGCATTCATCCAGATACAATCAAGGTCCGACTACGGAACCAAAATAAAGACAACCCCATATGCAACAAAGTTCCCGATCGCCCCAACTGGGCACCACTACTGATCGTCTGGAAAAGAAACATAGTATCATCCTGAGTCCTCATCGAACTCCCACTTGAGTTCAGTCGAATCTCCTGGAGCGGTATCATCGGTCCCTACATCTGGTTTTGGAAGTAATCTGTGAGTCACGGGGACTCAGCAATCTCACACCCTCGCGATCAAGACTATTTAAGCTTATAGGAAGGGTAAAAGGTATGAGGTGGAGCTGCAGTAAGCACTAGCATATATGGTGGCTAACATACGCAAAATAGAGCGAGAAGAGAAGGAAAAGGCACGGTCAAGAAACTATGATCAAGAAGTGATCCTAGAACAACCTACGTTCAAGCATAACACGAGACCGTGTTCTCTTCCCGGACTCCGCCGAAAAGAGACCATCACGGTGACACACTCTGTTGATTCATTTTATTTAAGTTAAGCTTTAGGTTTTCTACAACCGGACATTAACTAATTCCCATCTGCCCATAACCATGGGCACGGCTTTCGAAAGTTCAAATCCCTGCAGGGGTGTCCCAACTTAGCCCATCACAAGCTCTCACGGTCAACGAAGGATATTCCTTCTCCCAAGACAACCCGATCAGACTCGGAATCCCGGTTACAAGACATCTCGACAATGGTAAAACTAAACCAGAAAAGCCGCCCGAATGTGCCGACAAATCCCGATAGGAGCTGCACATATCTCATTCTCAGGGCACATTGGATGAGCGCTCCATACAACTAAAACCAAACCTCGAGTTTCCTCGAGGGGGCGCTGCAAAGGGCTCTAGTTTGGACCAACACTCAGAGGAGCACTGGCCCGGGGGTTTAAAATAAAGATGACCCTTGAGTTCGCGGACCCCAAGGGAAAAAGAGGCTAGGTGGCGAATAGTAAAACCAAGGTTTGGGCATTGCTAGAGGAGTTTTATTCAAGGCGAACTGTCAAGGGGTTCCCATTATAACCCAACCGTGTAAGGAACGCAAAATCAAGGAACATAACACCGGTATGACGGAAACTAGGGCGGCAAGAGTGGAACAAAACACCAGGCATAAGGCCGAGCCTTCCACCCTTTACCAAGTATATAGATGCATTAAAGTAGACAAGATATAATAATGATATCCCAACAATAAACATGTTCCAACAAGGAACAAACTCCAATCTTCACCTACAACTAACAACGCTATAAGAGGGGCTTAGCAAAGTGGTAACATAGCCAAACAATGATTTGCTAGGACAAGGTGGGTTAGAGGTTTGACATGGCAATATGAGAGGCATGATAAGCAAGTGGTAGGTATCATAGCATAGGCATAGCAAAAGAGCGAGCATCTAGCAAGCAAAGATAGAAGTGATTTCGAGGGTATGGTCATCTTGCCTGCAAAGTTCTCCGAGTTGACGTTAGCTTGATCCTCGTAAACGTACTCAACGGGCTCCTCGATCACGTACTCGTCTCCCGGCTCTACCCAAAGCAAGAACACAAGCAAAGGGAGACACAATCAACCACGTGCAATGCACAAGCAACATGATGCAAAACATGACATGATATGCGGGATGCGATATGCGATGCATATCCATGTTTCAGAAGCCAAAGATTGAACCTGGCCTCAGCTTGGAAAACCAAGAGTGCCACTGGAAAGAGGAGTTGATTTCGGTCGAAATCGATATAAAGATCATCGGAATCGGATGCACGGTTTGCAAATGGCAAGCAAAAAAAATATGGCACCGATCTGCGATTAACAGCACGAGGCCATCTAAATGCATCAAGAACAAACAAGCTACTACACTCTAACATAACAACAAAATACATGGCAGGGATCCACTCAATATGCTTGACAAAAGTTGAACAGTGAGCTATGGCTAATTCACTCAATAGCAGGTTCAAACAAACATGGAAAAAGTGTAAAAGATATCAGGTTACAGACTTAGTGAAAATAACATCAAGTCAGGAATTTAACATCAGGAAGCAATGTTTAGAGCAAGATAACAACATGCTACAGGAACATATCATGGCAAAGCAAGGCATGGCATGAAGCTACTTAAAGCATACAACAAAAGTCCCTTACTGACCATAAGCCAAAAGGGATCAGAAAATACAATGGCAACCATGTGAACATAGCAATTATCGTTAACAGATTCAGACTTAGCAGAAAACTGGAACATGGCAAAACAGATATTAAGTAGGCATGTTTGCGAGCTCGATGCACTCACCACAAGGCATTGCATGACAAACTAAGCATACACCCAGCAAGTAGACATGTCATATAAGCTAAACATGGCAAGAACAACAACATAGCATGCATGGTTCAACTACAACAACCTCGGCAAAAATGCTTAACACGTAAACATTCCGCCAGGAACATTTTATAGCAAAAGTAGAGCACGATTGAGTCAAGCTAGGGTGCTCCATATTTGCAAGCAAATACATGGATGGATCGAGCACAACAATATCTACAAAACATCCTTACTGATCATGCTCAAAAGAGGCATGGATCACTCGGTAGCAACATGAATACATGGCATAAAAATATTAACAGGGTAAAGACTTAGAAGATTTCTAAGTCCCTGAAATCGGCAACATTACGAGGGCTACTTTGCATGCTTGTGCTAGTCACCACAACGATCACAAAAATACATGGCATACACCCCTGTAAAGATGGCATGGCATACTTCAAAACTCATGTAAGGCTCAAGTTCATAGGAGGCACACATTAAACATGGCAAAAATGACAAATGACCCATTACTGATAAGGCATACTTCAAAACTCATGTAAGGCTCAAGTTCATAGGAGGCACACATTAAACATGGCAAAAATGACAAATTACCCATTACTGATAAGAGTCTGAAACTAATATAAACTAGCACTCTTGCAATAGCATTTAGGGCATCAAGATGAGCTCAAATGAACATGGTGCAATAGAATGAAATGAAGTACTTGTCGAGACGAACAATTTGATATGCTACACGCCCAAAACGGAGCCACGGTTGCAGAGTTATGACATGATGAAAATATGCAAAAATTACTGAGATTAGGGCAAAAGTCAATCCTCATGATCCAAATCTGGATCCGGTGGCACGCACTTCGAGGATCACCAGAATCGGAGCAGGGTCGCTGGAGAAGACGAGGGAGAGGCGGCCAGAGCTGGATCCGGCCGGAGAGTCGCCGAGGCGGCGAGGAGGCGCCCACCGGCGCCGGGGAAGACGGCGCGGGCGGCGGTCGGTGCAGCGAGCGGCGGTGGCGAGGGC
>NC_057797.1:185717343-185746150 GCF_018294505.1 Triticum aestivum | reverse complement strand
CAAGGCGGCAAGGCGGCGGCGCGATGAAGGAGGAGGCGGGCACGGGCGCTGCGGGCGGCGGTCGGGCGACGTGGGCCGCGGGGGCCGACCGTGGGATTCACGGGCCCGTGGTGGAGGCGGCGATGTGGGGCGCCCGCGGGGACACGTGGCGCTTCAGAAGTGGACGGCGGCGGGGGCAGACATGTCCGGCCGGTGAGATTTCGTCCGGCGGCGCGAGGGGATGGAGAGGTTAGGGTTTCGTCCGGATTTCGGGGGAGAGGGCCCCTTTTATAGGTAGGAGGAGCTAGGAGGCTCCAAATTGAGCACGATTTTCGGCCACGCGATCGTGATCGAACGACCTAGATGATGGAGGGGTTTTAGGTGGGTTTTGGGCCAGTTTGGAGAGGTGTTGGGCTGCAACACACATGAGGCCTTTTCGATTCCTCGGTTAACCGTTGGATTATCAAACGAAGTCCAAATGGCACGAAACTTGACAGGCGTTCTACCGGTAGTATACCAAGGCCGCTTGGCAAGTCTCGGTCCAATCCGAGAACATTTAACACCCGCACACGAAAAGAGGTAAAAGGGGACACCGGAGGACATAGGAGCACCGGAATGCAAAACAGACAACGCGGAAAATGCTCGGATGCATGAGACGAACATGTATGCAAATGCGATGCACATGATGACATGATAAGAGATGCAAGGCAAAGACAAAACAACATGAAGACAAAAACCCGACAACGAGGAAATATCATAACTTAGTGTCAGAAATGGCAAGAGTTGGAATACAAATATGGCAGGTTACATACGGGGTGTTACAACACTCCACCACTATGAAAGGATCTCGTCCCGAGATCTAGGACTGGAAAAACTCCGGGTACTCAGAATGGAGGTGGTCCTCGCGTTCCCAGGTGGCTTCACGGCCGGAATGATGTGACCACTTGACTTTCAAGAATTTGATATACTTGTTGTGAGTCTTGCGCTCAGTTTGTTCAAGAATAGCAACGGGGTGCTCATGATAAGACAGGTCTTCTTGGAGATCAATCTCTTCAAAGTTGATGGTGCGGTTAGGAGTCTTGAAACACTTGCGGAGTTGAGACACGTGAAACACGTCGTGCACATTTGCAAAGTTGGATGGAAGCTCAAGTTGATAGGCGAGATCGCCTCTTTTAGTGATGATCTTGAAAGGACCCACGTATCTAGGTGCAAGCTTCCCTTTGATACCGAAGCGACGAGTACCTTTCATTGGAGAGATGCGGAGGTAGACATGGTCTCCGATCTTGAAAGCCAAGTCACGATGCTTGCTATCATAGTAACTCTTCTGGCGTGATTGCGCGGCTTTGAGATTTTCACGAATGACATGGCACATTTCTTCAGCCTCTGTGATCAAGTCATTGCCAAGAAGTTGGCGTTCACCAGTCTCTGACCAGTTAAGAGGAGTACAACACTTCCTTCCATAGAGAATCTCGAATGGGGCCTTGCCCGAACTTACTTGAAAGCTGTTGTTGTAGGAGAACTCCGCATATGGAAGGCAATCTTCCCACTTCATACCGAAAGAAATGACACAAGCCCTAAGCATATCTTCAAGAATTTGATTTACTCGCTTGACTTGGCCACTGGTTTGAGGATGAAAAGTTGTGCTGAAGCAAATGTTGGTGCCCATGGCCTTCTGAAAAGAATCCCAAAACTTAGAGGTGAAGATGCTCCCATGATCTGAAGATATCAACTGCGGAATGCCGTGCAGAGAGACAATCCTGGAGGTATATAGCTCTGCCAACTGAGCTGCTATGATAGATTCTTTGATAGGAAGGAAATGAGCCACTTTAGTGAGCTTGTCGATGACAACAAAGATAGCATCATTGCCACGCTTGGACTTTGGAAATCCAGTCACGAAGTCCATCTCAATGTGGTCAAACTTCCATTCTGAAATGGCAAGAGGTTGGAGGAGACCAGCTGGTCGTTGGTGTTCTGCTTTCACTCTTCTGCAGACATCACATTCATTCACAAACTGAGCAATCTTGCGCTTCATTCGAGTCCACCAATACGACTGCTTGAGTTCCTGGTACATCTTTGTACTTCCAGGGTGAATAGAGAGGAGTGAATTGTGAGCCTCGTTCATAATGACTTTACGAAGATCACCTTTAGGAACAACAATGTGATCCTCGAAGAATAGAGTATCCTTGTCATCAAGACGATAGCACTTGTACTTGGGTTGACTCTTGGCAATTCCAATCTTCACCTTCTTCACCATAGCATCAAGAAGTTGAGCCTCACGAATCTGATCTTCCAAAGTAGGAGAGAGTTGGAGGTTGGCAAGGAATCCTTGAGGAACAACTTGGAGATTGAGTTTGCGGAAAGCTTCACAAAGCTCTGGTTGGTATGGCTTGATAATCAAACTGTTGCAGTAAGCCTTTCTGCTCAATGCGTCAGCAATTACATTGGCCTTGCCTGGAGTATATTCAATACTCGGATTATACTCTTGAATCATCTCGACCCAACGAGTCTGCCTGAGGTTGAGGTTGGGCTGAGTGAAGATGTACTTCAGACTCTTGTGATCAGTGAAGATGTCCACTTTTCTTCCCAACAAGAGATGTCTCCAAGTTAAAAGAGCATGGACAACTGCCGCCAACTCGAGGTCATGAATGGGGTAGTTCTTTTTGTTGGGCTTCAACTGGCGAGAGGTATAGGCCACAACTTTCTTCTCTTGCATCAACACTGCACCGAGACCTTGAAGGGAAGCATCACAGAAAACTTCAAACGGTTTGGATTCATCAGGAGGAGTCAGAACTGGAGCAGTGACTAACTTCTCTTTCAGGGTGTTGAAAGCGATGTCACATTCAGGCGACCAGACATACTTCACATGCTTCTGGAGGAGGTTGGAAAGAGGCTTCGTAATCTTTGAGAAGTTCTCAATGAACCTTCGACAATAGCTTGCGAGCCCAAGGAAGCTGCAGAGTTGCTTCACATTCTGAGGTGGTTCCCAATTCACAATTGCAGACACCTTCTTAGGATTAACAACTATGCCCTTGGCAGAGATGATATGCCCAAGGTAGATGAGGAAGTCCTGGATTAGGGTCTCCGGACAGCCGAACTATATCCTTTGGCCGGACTATTAGACTATGAAGATACAAGATTGAAGACTTCGTCTCGTGTCCGGATGGGGCTCTACTTGGCGTGGAAGGCAAGCTAGGCAATACGGATATGAATATCTCCTCCTTTGTAACCGACCTTGTGTAACCCTAGCCCTCTCTGGTGTCTATATAAACCGGAGGGTTTTAGTCCGTAGAAAAAACATACAATCATACCATAGGCTAGCTTCTAGGACTTAGCCTCTCTGATCTCATGGTAGATCTACTCTTGTAACATCCATATCATCAATATCAATCAAACAGGACGTAGGGTTTTACCTCCATCAAGAGGACCCGAACCTGGGTAAAACTTCGTGTCCCTTGCCTCCTGTTACCATCCGGCCTAGACGCACAGTTCGGGACCCCCTACCCGAGATCCGCTGGTTTTGACACCGACATTGGTGCTTTCATTGAGAGTTCCTCTCTGTCGTCGCTGTTAGGGTTGATGGCTCCTACTATCATCGATAGCGATGCGGTCTAGGGTGAGACTTTCCTCCCTGGACAGATCTTCATATTCGGCGGCTTTGCACTGCGGGCTAATTCGCTTGGCCATCTGGAGCAGATTGAAAGCTACACCCCTGGCCATCAGGTCAGATTTGGAAGTTTGAACTACACGGCCAACATCCGTGGGGACTTGATCTTCGACGGATTCGAGCCACAGCCGGGCGCGCCGCACTGTCGCAATGGGTATGACCTAGCTCTGCCACCGGACGGTACCCCAGAGGCCGCGCCCGCATCAGCTCTGACCCTTAGCTCGAAGCCAGCTGCGCCAATCAAGGACGGGTGGCTAGACACCGCCTCAGGGGCTGCAGTCTCAACGGCGATCGAGCCGAACACCAGCATAATCCAATGCGTAGCCCGTGACTCCAAGGTGTCGGACTCCTTTTCTGACTCCGAACCGCCCGCGCCCCCGCCAACCGAATCCGATTGGGGCCGATCATGGAATTCACCACCGCAGATACCTTTCAGCACTCACCCTTTGGCGACATTCTGAATTCACTAAGGTCTCTCTCTTTGTCTGCAGAGCCCTGGCCGGATTGTGGCCAACGGGATTGGGATGCGGACGACAAAGAAATTCGACGCCCACTCACCACCCACTTTGTAGCCACTGTCGATGATTTAACCGACATGCTCGACTTCGACTCCGCAGACATCGACGGTATGGACAACGATGCGGGAGGCGAAGATGAACCACCGCCCATAGGGCACTGGATGTCCACTTCATCATATGACGTATACATGGTGGACACACCAAAAGACGACGACGAGGAACGAAAGGACACACCGAAGGCTTGTTCCCTCGAGAAGCAGTCAAAGCGGCGGCGCAAGCACCGCCCCAAATCCCGCCTCGCCAGAAATAACGATCACACAGACCCAGAATTGGAGCAGGGTGAACCACTGCCGGACCACGGCAATACGGAGAATCAAACCGAACAAACCAATTCTGTCAAAGATAATAGTCCGGACGACACAACGCCGGACAGGCACCCGGAGCAGCAGAATGCCCGTCAAAGGCTTGTTGCCACCACGAGGAGTCTAAAAAAAGCAGAAGCAAAGGCTCAAGGCTGCGCAGGACACACTCCAAATCAGATGGAGTAAAGTACGCAACACAGCAGCGAAGTACGGTGACAATCGCCCCACCAAGAGCTACCCAAAGCGGAAGTTGCTACCTGCATTCGATGAGGAGTCCTCAGACCCCTCACAACCAAAAATCAAAACGGCCACCTGGCCGGATAGACGACCTCACGGCCAACATCAAGCGGCAAACAACGCCACTCACAAGCCAATACGCGATCCACGCGAGGGCTCGCATCAAAAGGACGGCACAACCAGATCCATCTACGGACCACGCAAGTGCGCCCCAGCTTACAATGTACCATAACAAACATCCGAACAACGCGGCACACCCAGATACAGGGGAGCAGCACACCCCCTATGTTTCATCGATGAGGTGATGGACCATGAATTTCTAGAGGGATTCAAACCCGTAAACATAGAGGCATATGACGGAACAACAGACCCTCGGGTCTGGATTGAGGATTATATCCTCCATATCCATATGGCTCGAGGAGATGACCTCCATGCCATCAAGTACTTACCCCTCAAGCTCAAACGGCCAGCCTGCCACTGGCTTAAAGGCCTCCCTGAAAACTCCATTGGAAGTTGGGAAGAGCTTGAAGATGCTTTTCGGGCAAATTTTCAAGGAACTTATGTCCGACCTCCGGACGCGGATGATTTGAGCCATATAACTCAACAGCCCGGAGAGTCAGCCCGAAAACTTAGGAACAGGTTCCTTACTAAAAAGAACCAAATTGTCGACTGTCCAGACGCCGAAGCCTTGGCAGCGTTTAAACATAGCGTCCGTGACGAATGGCTCGCAAGACACCTCGGCCAAGAAAAGCCGAGAATGATGGCAGCATTAACAAGCCTCATGACCCGCTTTTGCGCGAGTGAGGATAGCTGGCTAGCCAGATGCAGCACCAGTGACCCCAGTACATCCAAAGTTAGAGATGGAAACGGGAAATCACGGCGCAATAGCAATAACAAACGTTGGAACAAAGGAGACAGCACGAAGAGCACGGCAGTAAACGCCGGATTCAAAAGCTCTCGGCCAGGTCAGAAGCCGCCCTCTAAAGGCGCCAGAGACGAACTATCCAGCCTGAACAAAATTCTGGACCAAATATATCAGGTCCATAGCACCCCTGGCAAACCAGCCAATCATACCCACAGAGAATGTTGGGTCTTCAAGCAGTCCGGCAAGCTCAACGCCGTACACAAGGGGGAGGATACACCAAGCGAAGATCAGGATGAGCCTCTCAAGGGAGCTGCTGGGGAACAAAAGAAATTTCTGTTGACACACGAACACGTCACGTGTACCCTTGATGCCGGGGGTGATGCACCGCAGCTCACGTCTAAGGAGACCCGACCGACAGCGCGATACGCAAGACAGTCGACGGGTGCTTTTGCAGACCCGAAAACCCCACACCCCTGGGAGGGACCCCGTCAGGGAGTGCAGCGGCCTTGGGCTGCCCTAGGTCAATTTGCTTGCCCCTAGAGCCTCGGGATTCACAGCTCTCAAACACGAAGAACAGCGAAGAACGAGATAGAAAAACGGTGGAGAGATAAAACGTAGATGAAAAAGTAGTATATTGATTTGTTCGATTGTGTGTTATTCAATCGGCCGTCACCCCCAACATATATAAGAGGCGGCTGGACTTCCCGTACAAGTAAAGGATTCATCTAGGCTTTCCTTACAAGAAAAATTACATCAATTCATGTCCTAGAGTCCTAATTCTATTCCAACTCGGATTCAGTCTGAATCTGGCCCAAACTCTGTCTTCCTTCTTGCGCGGGCCGCCGGGCTTGCATATGATCTCCGATCGAGATGGCCCAAATATCAAACTTGTGCGCCTCGATGATACGAACAACTCTCATGTTGATCACTTTTTCAAATAAGGCCATCTTGAATACTTTTCGAGGTCATCTTTATCTTCCAGTCGGACTCGGTCTTGCAGTAGACTGGATTATCTGAGTCTCGTAGTGAATTTGTAGGCTATATATTATCTCTGATGATGATGACTCCAAAATCAAAGTTTACCATCTTGATGATACGCACAACTTCCGTATTGAACACTTCTTCATCCAAGGTCATTTTGATAAACTTTCGAGCACATGTTCAATTTCACTCGGACTTGAGCTCATCCACTCGGATATTAGATACTTTCACTCGGATCGTCCGACTGGACTTTTTCACTCGGAAGACAATCTTTCACTCGGATGACTATATTTCCACTCGGATGACTATATTTCCACTCAGAAGGCACTATCTTATTCTCTCGGATGACTATATTTCCACTCGGAAGGCATATCTTATTCAATCGGCAAGTTTTCGTCCCGATGGTAATCTTTTCACTCGGAATATTTTCACCTGGACGACAATTTCACTCGGATGATCATATTTTCACTCGGATGACTATATTTCCACTTGGATAATAATAAGTTCATCCGGTCAGCAAACTTTCACTCGACCGTAAACTTTCACTCAGATGGTAAACTTTTCACTCGGATTTCCGACTGAAAACATAGCCCGATCTTGATTTGTCTCTCCAGGCCTCATATGATCTCGGATTGAGACGAATTATATATGAAAATCGATCGGCTCGACGAGACGAAACTTTTCCTTAAGAGTGCTCCTTCTTCCGAGGTCATCTTGAAGACGTGATTGGCCAAAAACCACTCGGAACATTGAACTATGCCACTTGGAGTATAGTTTCGGTCCGTAAGATAAAGTTGAATGAATATAACTGAAACATCAAAGTGGTTCCACTCGGTGATGTGAATACTTTTATGCTAAAAACTCATTCACTCGAGACCATCTTCATTGCAATCTGTATCTTGCCAAAATCAGGTGTCAACACATGCCCCCCTGTTTTTCGGCAAAGCTTGCATGCCGAAAAATAATATGCATAGTGTTTGTTCTAAGGACGATATCAACACTCCATCGGCCATTTATTTTTCTCAGGGCGATAATTATGTATCGGCCATGTTTGTGCTAAGGGCGATAATCGTATATCGGCCATCGCCCACTTAGGCTTCCTGCCACACACTCGGGTGGTACTTCTTCAAATATTTGCCATTGAGAGCTCGAGGTAACAATGCCCTTGTATTGATTCCACCAAATATGAATTTCCGGGAACAACTCTTGTAATTCTAAAAGGACCTTCCCAACTTGGAGACCACTTCCCGAATTTTCTATCTCTTGAACCAATCGGCAGAATCACTTTCCAAACGAGATCACCAACTTGAAAATTCTTCAACTTGACTTTCTTATTGTAAGCCCTTGCCACCCTCAACTTATCTCTCTCTATGGCATTCAAAGCAGCCAAACGTTTATCAGCAACCTCATCAATGTTTTCCATCATGAAGTTATAGAAGTCTATTGCCAATAAATCATTTTGTTTGGCTATTCTCAAAGCATTCAAATTTACTTCCACCGGTAAAACAACCTCCTGACCATATACTAGCTCATATGGAGTCACTTTCGTAGCACCATGCCTTGAGATTCTATGTGCCCATAATGCCTCAGACAACAAGTCATGCCATCTCCTTGGATTATCCTCAATCTTCTTCTTGATGAGCTTGATTAAAATTTTATTGCTAGACTCAGCTTGTCCATTAGCTTGGGTATAATATGGAGAGGAATTGAGCAACTTTATGTTATAAGACTCGGCAAACTCTCTGACTTGGTGTGACATGAAAGATGAACCTTGATCTGTAGTTAACGTTTGAGGAATACCGAATCTATGAATAATGTGCTCGGTTATGAATTGAATTACCTCCGTATGCGTCATGTTCTTGAGAGGTGCTGCTTCAGACCATTTAGTGAAATAATCAGTTGCCACCAATACAAACCGATGCCCTTTTGAGGAAGATGGATGGATTTTTCCAATGAAATCTAAACCCCAACCTCTGAAAGGCCAAGGTTTGATAATAGGATGTAACATAGCAGCAGGAGCCAATTGAATATCACCAAACTTTTGACAAGCTTCACACCCCTTATAATATCTGAAGCAATCATTAATCATAGTCGGCCAATAAAACCCAGCATGTCGCAATAACCATTTCATCTTGGGAGCCGACTGGTGAGTGCCACAAATACCTTCATGTACTTCTCCCATAGTAACTCTTGCCTGGTCCTCGTCCAAACACTTTAGAAGAACATCATCGACGGTTCGGTGATAAAGACCATCATCTCTTATTGTATACTTGAAAGCCATACGCCGAACAACCCTGTCCACCCTTTCACTCGGATTGCACAAGTAATCAACAATGGGCTTCCTCCAGTCGGGATTGTCACCTGCACTAGACTTTTTGTCAATGGCCGAATCAGTGGGTTCAGGTTCGGCCTCTCCCATATTGGCAAGACAAGACATCGGTCTTTGAGAGATATGAAACATGCCATGATCAACATGATATCCGGATGCTTGTTGTGCCAATTCATTTGCTTTCCAATTGTCATGTCTAGATATATGAGCAATGCTAAAGCAATCCAAAGTAGAAATTATATCTAGACATCTATCAAGATAAACATTAAGTGATTCATCCAAACACTGAAAGACTTTGGATATTTGCTGCACCACTAGTAACGAATCACCATAAGCCTCAATATGTGTAGCACCTATAGCAAGTAACATCTCTAGGCCGAATAACAATGCTTCATATTTGGCTTGATTGTTTGTGCAAAAATATTCTAGGCGGCATGAGGCTTCAAAAACAGCACCATGAGGAGATATATAAACAATACCAACACCTTGGCCATTGCTACAAACTGAACCATCAAAATATAATCTCCATGGTACTAATGAAACAAGGTTCATATCAACATCATGCTTGTTATTAATCCGATGTTCAACAATGAAATTAGCGACAATTTGGCCTTTCATGGATTTTAGAGATTCATAAGCCAAATCATATTCAATTAAAGCATAAGCCCACTTGCCAATTCTACCACTAAGAATTGGCCTATGCAACATGTATTTAATGACATCGGTTTGACAAGCTACTACACAAACACTCGGCACTAAATAATGTCTCAGTTTTGTGCAAGCATAATATAAGCATAGACATAATTTCTCAATAAATGTATACCTTGTCTCTGCGTCCAATAAGCAGCGGCTCAAATAATTGATGGCATGCTCTTTTCCTTCGGTCTCTTGAGTTAGAACAGCACCAGTAACTCCTTACTCTACTGCAATGTAAAGTCTGAAGGGTTCCCTATGCTTGGGTGCTCTCATCACCGGAGGAGTGCACAAATAATTCTTGATCATATCAAATGCTTCTTGCTGTTTTGCCCCCCAAGTGAAATCAACATCATTCTTTAACCGAAGGATAGGAGTAAATACATCAACTTTCCCTGATAGATTAGCTATGAACCTTCTCAAATAATTGACCTTGCCAAGGAACTTTTGCATATCTCTCTTGCATGTTGGAGCCTCCACCTTCTGTATAGCCTCTATCTTTTTGGGATCAATCTCTATACCATCTTCATGAATAATGAAACCCAAAAACTTGCCAGCTGACACGCTGAAAGCACACTTCAAAGGATTCATTTTCAATCCATACTTTTTCATTCTTTCAAAAGCTAAACGCAAATCGGCCAAGTGAGATTCAAAAGCATCCAATTTAACAACAATATCATCAATATAAACTTCAAGTATGACACCGAGTAAATCATGAAAAATCAAATTCATAGCCCTTTGATACGTGGTGCCAGCATTTTTTAATCTGAATGTCATCACTGTCCACTCGAATAAACCAAGGAAACCAGGACATCGGAAAGCCGTTTTGTACATGTCCTCTTCGGCCATAAAAATTTGATTGTATCCGGCATTACCATCTAGAAAGCTAATAACCTTATGTCCAGAAGCATCATTAATAAGCATATCGGCTATTGGCATAGGATACTCATCTTTGGGTGTAGCCCTATTCAAATCTCTGAAATCAATGCACACCCTCAACTTGCCAGATCCTTTCTTCTCTACCGGGACAATGTTAGAAATCCACTCGGCATACCTGCAAGGTCGAATGAAATTAGCTTCAAGCAGTCGACCGATCTCTTCCTTGATCCGGTCATATGTTTTCGGATTAAATTTTCTGGCCGACTGTTTATAAGGTCTAAAACCGGCCTTTATACGCAACCTATGTTCCACTAGCTCTCGGCTTAACCCTGGCATCTCATGATATTCCCATGCAAAGCAACAAACATATTCTTTCAATAGCTCGATTAACTTAGCCTTACAATCGGCTTTCAAATTTTTGTTTATAAATGTCGGTCGAGTGACTGAACCATCTCCAATATCTACCTCTTCTAACGGATCGGCTGATGTAAAACCTTGTCCAAGTTTATCCATGTCATCCAACTCCTCTATAGACTCATACATATCATTCTCATTGGACCAATACTTTATAAGACATTTTTGTAACCACTCAGAATTAGGATCCATTTAAACATATCATACCTTGGAGCCGATTGCATTCACTCGGCTTTAAAGAGACGGGCACAAAACCATTTTTGGTTGCGCTGAGAAAATCAAATTCTGACAAGTCACGTCCCGTCAAGCAAGTAGCATTGGGATGTTGCCAATCCACCGATGCATCGGCCAAAGCAACACAGGCCGAGTTATCCGCGTGAATAACTTCCACTTCATCATCAACCCACTGAATCAAAAACTGGTGCATAGTGGATGGCACGCACTGGTTTGCATGAACCCAATCGCGGCCTAGTATGACGTTGTAGTTACCTTGCACCTCAGCGACAAAGAATGCAGTAGCCAAAGTTTTGCTTCCGACTGTAAGCTCCACATACATCACACCTTTGGCTTCAGTTTTCTCTTTGCCTTCAAATCCATTGAGCACCATATTGGTCTTGATCAATTCTTCATCAGGCAAACCCAATCTCTTGAAGACCGAATAGGGCATAAGATTTACCACAGCACCACCATCAACAAGCATCCGAGTGAGCGGCGACCCATTGATATGACCTCTGAGATATAATGGTTTAAGATGCGTTACTGGTTCTTTTGGCTTCTCGAATATTGCGTTTTTAGGGCCAAAATCCAGTTGAGCCACCTCCCCTTCTTCATCTACAGCACGAAACTCAACAGGTAAGTAGTACACCATATTGATATCCATACCTTCATGAACCGGCGTAGACTCATAGTCCAACATATCAGCCTCCTCCTCGAGTGCATCCACCGATTCTGAAATTTGTCCGAGTGATGGATAAGTAAGAAGTGTCGCAGACGATGTCATATATGTTGCATCGTCCTCCTTTGGTGATGTAGGTATTTGTTGTGATAGATGTAGAAGCTGATGTATCTTGTATTTGTTTAGGCCTCCACACTTGTTTTGGTGGAACCATGGGTCGAGTGTCATTGAACAACTTATCCCTTTGTTTCTCGGCCTCCTATTCTGCCATCTCTCGACTTCTTAACCTCTGTAGTTCCCTCTTTTGTGTCTTTGTTAGCCCTGGAGGACACCACTTTAGCTGAGTGTATTTAGGATCTCTCGTTTTTACTCAGCTGGTGCTTGCTTCATGGTCATTAGCCGAGTGCTTTGGCGCGATAGCAAGTATCGGCTCGGTCGGATTGCTATGCACAATCGGCTATTGTATGGCGAATGTTTTGGTGCCCAAGATAAGCGAGTCGGTATCCATTTTCTCCTTGCCTTTTCCTGACTCAACCGCTGCAACACTTGGTGATTTAACACGCCATTCTTTTCGACTTTCCAGATGCATGAAATTTCCACTCGGGCGCACCTTTTTACTCTGATGGAATCCACTCGGATGGATATCACTCAGATGGAATTCAGTCGGATGGAATCTACTCGGCCACATTTTTTTCACTCGATAGCTTCCACCTGGGTGCATTCTTACACTTGGATAATTTCCATCCGGTCGCATGTTTTGACCAGCCGACCGATAGTTACTGATGTTCAGTCGGCCTCTATATGAATAGTCAAGTCGATCCCAAACAGATTGCGTATGCTCTTCTGGAAACGGCACCCTTGGTCCACTCGGTTTCATATACTTACTGAACATATCAGCTGATGGTGACCTTGGTCGCTTCAGATGAGTCGGCCGATTAAAGCTAGAACCGGCCGACTGGTTGGTGTACTTGGACAGCAACATATCAAAAGTTGGCTTGATCCGCTTGCGTTGTACTTTAACTTCATTCCTTTTCCACTTGCCAATTTCTGGACTCTTGGGCTTGACAAATCTCACACGAGCATTTTCTTGCACTTGCAGTTGCCCCCCGAGTGTAGGATTCTTGATGGTGATTTTGATCACTTCCTTGCCATCGGGTTGCTTACCAAGCACAACCTGTCTCCCCAAGACCTTGTTGTCCTCCTTGTATTTCCTGGGCTCACCAACAATGACATTAGCTTTATTAGCAGATTCGGCTACCTCTGGCCGAATGAGTAGCTTCTTCCCTTCCAAATCCATGGTATTCATGGGAAAAGGTTGTTTATCAACTTGCATCTCAGAAAAGTTCAATCGTCCGTCATTAATGGCCGATTGTATTTGTCGTCGAAAAACATTGCAATCGTTAGTAGCATGAGAAAAAGAATTATGATACTTGCAATAAGCACGCCGTTTTAGCTCTTCAAACGGCGGTAAAGTATGATATATTCTAATAATCTTAGCCTGCAACAAAGCATCAAATATTCTATCACACTTAGCAATGTTAAAAGTAAACTTCATCTCTTCATCACGATTCTTATGAATCGATTTTAGATCATTGCAAGTAAAGGGTTTGGCCTTAGATGGCCAAACAAATTCAGTAGCAAAAACATCACCCTCATGGTCCGAGTGATCACTATCATATTCCACCATATTCATCTTTGGACGATCGGCTTTGTATCTATGCACTTCTTTGAGATCTTTGCTTCGGCTTTCCTGAGCCAAAGCCCTTTGTAAGACTTGGTTGATATTTAAGAACTCATAACCTTCTAGCTTTTCTCTAATGGGAGTTCTAAAACCACTCAGCACTAGGTCTGCCAAGTCTCCCTCGGTTATCACCAAACTAAAACACCGGTTTTTTGTTTCTCCGAATCTCTTGACGTAATCAGAGACCGATTCATCATGCTTCTGTTTAACCGATGTTAGATGTGATAACTTGAGTTCATTGTCGCCGCTATAAAAGTGATCATGAAATTTCTGCTCTAGCTGTGACCAAACCCAAATGGAACCATGTGGTAAAGAAGAAAACCATGAGAATGTAGTACCAGTTAAAGATAAAGGAAACAAACGCACTTTCAACTCATTTAGTGAGCCTGCTTCACCTAGTTGTGCTAAGTATTGACTAACATGCTCCCATGTGGTTTTTGTGCCCTCTCCATTGAACTTAACAAAATCTGGAATCTTATATCCCGGAGGGCACTGGATGGCATCAAAGTACTCGGGGTATGGCTTTTGGTAAATCCGATTCCGAGGTAACTCAACTCCAAAATTTTCTCGAAGCATCTTAGCCATCTCCTCTCTAAGATTAGCTAGACCATCATCCATAGTGGACGATGCAGCTTGTGGCAGTGGCATAGAAGGAGTAGGGTTGCTAGTTGTGGGTAGGAATTGTGGCATGTATGTCGACCCATAATTTGGTAGTGGTCGAGTGGTTGTAGCTGTAGGTAGGGTTTGGTTCGGTGTTGCCACCGAACCTGGCATGCTCATAATAGGATTAATGAGTGCAGCCACAATCTGATTTGTTTGGGTAGGATAATAAGCCATCGGTACGGGAGGCGCCGATGAAATAGGTAAAGCCAGATTAGGGTTTTGCACACTAGCAGCTACACCGTCATTACCACTAGCCGATTGAGATATATTCTTCTGAGCATTAGTATTTTCTATGAAAGTTTGATAGACTAGATTGTTACCATCAGCAATACGACTCTCAATCTCAGCCCACTGCTTAGGAGAAAAAGTAGTACTCACAGAGGGTTTAACCTGCTCGGCTTGAAGAGGAGGGAACTTGATTTCTTCAATCGGAGTGATGTTACCTTGGCGATCTTTCTTGAATTTTGCAAGGAACTCCTGCAGGTCCTTCTCCTCACGCGCCTTCTTGTACTCCTCATAGACTTGGCAATGATCGGCCGATATCTCATCAACACTGGGTTTAATGATCTTATCGGCGTCTACCTCAGATGGCTTGGGAAGATCGGACATGGTGGATGATGATGATTGATCTTCGGTCCCCAGCGGAGTCGCCAAAAAGTGCGTTGACACACGAACACGTCACGTGTACCCTTGACGCCGGGGGTGATGCACCGTAGCTCACGTCGAATGAGACCCGACCGACAGGGCGATACGCAAGACAGTCAACGGGCGCTTTTGAAGACCGGAAAACCCCACACCCCCGAGAGGGACCCCGTCAGGGAGTGCAGCGGCTATGGGCTGCCCTAGGACGATTCGCTCGCCCCTAGAGCCTCGGGATTCGCAGCTCTCAAACACGAAGAACAGCGAAGAACGAGATAGAAAAACGGTGGAGAGATAAAACATAGATGAAAAAGTAGTATATTGATTTGTTCGATTGTGTGTTATTCAATCGGCCGTCACCCCCAACATATATAAGAGGCGGCTGGACTTCCCATACAAGTAAAGGATTCATCTAGGCTTTCCTTACAAGAAAAATTACATCAATTCACGTCCTAGAGTCCTAATTCTATTCCAACTCGGATTCAGTCTGAATTTGGCCCAAACTCTGTCTTCCTTCTTGCGCGGGCTGCCGGGCTTGCATATGATCTCCGATCGAGACGGCCCAAATATCAAACTTGTGCGCCTCGACGATACGAACAACTCTCATGATGATCACTTTTTCAAATAAGGCCATCTTGAATACTTTTCGAGGTCATCTTTATCTTCCAGTCGGACTCGGTCTTGCAGTAGACTGGATTATCCGAGTCTCGTAGTGAATTTGTAGGCTATATATTATCTCTGATGATGATGACTCCAAAATCAAAGTTTACCATCTTGATGATACGCACAACTTCTGTATTGAACACTTCTTCATCCAAGATCATTTTGATAAACTTTCGAGCACATGTTCAATTTCACTCGGACTTGAGCTCATCCACTCAGATATTAGATACTTTCACTCGGATCGTCCGATTGGACTTTTTCACTCGGAAGACAATCTTTCACTCGGATGACTATATTTCCACTCGGATGACTATATTTCCACTCGGAAGGCACTATCTTATTCACTTGGATGACTATATTTCCACTCGGAAGGCATATCTTATTCAATCGGCAAGTTTTCGTCCCGATGGTAATCTTTTCACTCGGAATATTTTCACCTGGACGACAATTTCACTCGGATGATCATATTTTCACTCGGATGACTATATTTCCACTTGATAATAATAAGTTCATCCGGTCAGCAAACTTTCACTCAACCATAAACTTTCACTCAGATGGTAAACTTTTCACTCGGATTTCCGACTGAAAACATAGCCCGATCTTGATTTGTCTCTCCAGGCCTCATATGATCTCGGATTGAGACGAATTATATATGAAAATCGATCGGCTCGACGAGAAGAAACTTTTCCTTAGGAGTGCTCCTTCATCCGAGGTCATCTTGAAGACGTGATTGGCCAAAAACCACTCGGAACATTGAACTATGCCACTCGGAGTATAATTTCGGTCCGTAAGATAAAGTCGAATGAATATAACCGAAACATCAAAGTGGTTCCACTCAGTGACGTGAATATTTTTATGCTAAAAACTCATTCACTCGAGACCATCTTCATTGCAATCTGTATCTTGCCAAAATCAGTTGTCAACAATTTCCACCAGAAGTCAAAACAATAAACGTGTTACACGTGATCAATGGGAGAAACAAAACGGCACTCCCAGAAAAATATGCCCGAAGGCCTATCACCGTGGAGTCCTGCCACTGGTCGTCTCAACCAATCACTTTCGACCATCATGATTACTCAGCAAGTATCCAGCGTGCAGGATGGGCTGCCCTGGTATTAGACCCAATAATTGACGGATACCGCTTCGCACGAGTCCTGATGGACGGTGGCAGCAATCTAAATATGATATACCAGGATACAATCCGCGAAATGGGGATAGACCCAACAAACATTCGCCATAGCAATGTTACCTTTAAAGGAGTAACGCTAGGCCCAGGGGCTCGTTGCACGGGCTCCCTGCTACTAAAAGTTGTATTCGGCCTCCCCGATAACTTCTGTAGCGAACATCTAACCTTCCACATCGCTCCGTTCCAAAGTGGCTATCAAGCACTACTCGGACGCGAAGCTTTCACTCGCTTTAATGCAATACCACACTACGCTTCCCTCACACTCAAGATGCCTAGTCCACATGGCATCATTACTGTGAATGGAAGTATTAAGTGATCTCTGCGCGCCGAAGAGCGTGCGACTGCCCTGGCAGCCGCACACTAAAAATTTCCTCACCAGCTAAAGCATTTAGCAGGTCGTCACGACCTCGGACACGGCTAGACGAGTCCGGTGCAGCCATATGCAATTTATACCAGATCAATGATCACACCCCTATTACAAATACAAGGGGCTCAATGTGCGCACACAAGCGGCGATTCTTACTTACCTAGAATTATAAATGATTTCTTTAACAAACTATCTTTTTGCACGACAGCTTTTTTCACCTTAGCTCCTCTCTTTTACAGATGATCATCGTGCTACACCCATCCAGGATACGGCACAACGGAGACACAGGCGCAGACGTGCAGCAGGGACCCGCTCCAAGGATTCTTTTTAGATTAAGACCCTGCGTAAACCTTTTTACTGTCTCTTGTTGATACATATCCACCGACTTCTCAGCAAAATTGAGAAGGATGCTGACGTCTTGGCATGTGGCCACGTCAGAATAATGCACATACCTGGACACAAGGGGCTTCTTACAAGCGGCACTATTTCAGCCCGGTTTATACCATAAAGACCGAATACCTTAGGGAGTGTTCGGCGTCGCGAGTTCGGCCTTATATGCATCAGCTCCGAATCATTGTCTTTGGTCAAATGTTGGGTTTGCTCGGCTCCTGTGTTTTGGTGCTTACGTTCTGCTTTACCGGCTAAGGTAGCACCAGGAGAACTACTGCGATTGTGCCCTGGTTCATCCGGACAAGCGCCTCAATAGAGAAAGCCGAAAACTGACTGTCATGATATAGCGTGAGACTGGTCAACCACACGATGACCTATCGGAATGTTAGATTTCCTCCGCCTTAATGAAGGGACGTTTTCCGGCCAGGCATATACGCACCCCGTGATCGGGAGAGTGCGGAGCCACCAGGGGCTATCTAGTAGCCCCACTGTCAAACTCCTATGGCTAAGTGAAAGTGTTCAAGCATTATAGTCCGGTTGCCTTGCTCGCTGCGCTATCACCTCCTTATCAGGACCAAGACATTGGGTTAAGTGTGAACACACATTTTTTTGCAAGCACCTCCACATTATATGCGTGGGGGTTGAAGCCGACGGCTGCAATCTTTCAGGTTATACAAATGTATACATAAACGGCCGCACAGGAGGCATCATACTACTTTCAGGCAAAAGTATGAACACAGCCTTATAAAAACTTCATAAAAGCATTATGTTTACAATGAGAATACATATCAGTCAAACATAATATTTTTCAAGCACTGGGCCTCTATCAAACGAGCACCCTCGAGAACTTCCTCGAAATAGTGTTCGGCAGCCACACGGCCTATGGCCGAACCCTGCGCCGCAATAGTAGTAGCGTCCATCTCCACCCAGTATGCTTTAACACGGGCAAGGGCCATCCACGAGCCTTCTATGCACGCCGACCTCTTCATCGCATTAATGCGCGGCACCGCATCAAGGAGCTGCTGCACTAAGCTGAAATAGTTGTTCGGCTTAGGCCTTCCGGCCATAGCTGATCCACAAGATACCTCATGGCGAGTCCGGACAACCTATTCAGTTCGGCCCATTCGGCTAGCTGGTCAGTCAATGAAAAAGTGGATGCTCTGGAACGTAGAATTGCGTCCAGAACAGCTTGTCCACTTCATGATCTGTCTGACCTTGGAAGTACTTGGCCGCATCGGCAGCGCTCGCCGCCAAATCCATATACGCATCTTCCGAGCTCCACAGCCGATCCAGAGGGGTATACCGTGGATCTCCGAACTTCCTCCGTAACATGAAGGGTTTTCCAGCCGCAATATCCCCGGCTTCCCGCAGCTCCTCCTTCTTCGCTCTCATAGCAGAACGGGTGTCTTTGTCTGCCGCCGCGGCCTTCTCAAGGTCCGTTGCCTTCGCTTGGTTCTCTTTCTCAAGGACCCGGCAACGGTCGGCAGTGTCTTTCAATTCTACGGCCATCTTGGCCATCTTCTCCTGGCTCTCGCAATGTGCGGCCTTCTCGGCTTTCAACTCTTTGGCCGCCTTCAAAGCAGCCGCATTACTACTCCTCGCTTGTTCCTTGTCTCGGGAAAGTTCCGCTCGCAAGGCTTCCACGGTGGCAGCTCCATCTGCAGTCACAACATATTAAAGATACTGGCATTATGCTGCTCTTACTATGTGGTGTTCACCGGATAATAACACTTACCATGTGCCTCGTCAAGCCTCTTGTTAACAAGCTTGATGTCGGCGTCGGCCGCATCCAGTTGCCGTTTCAATTGGGCAAACTCCCTAGTCCGGCTAGCCACCGGAGCTTCCACCACCTGCACATAGAGGCAGTTTGGTTATTGCCTGGGAATATGATCCTCTGTTCGCCGCCATTCTCGACGACAACCAGAGTCTCAGGGGCTACTATCTACACAGGGCACACCTAACATGTGTAGTACTATCACATATTATCTCACATACCTCAAAGCCCGTCAATAGACTCATAAAGGCTTCATGTAATCCTCTTTCAGCGGACGAGATTCTCTCCATCACCGTACCCATCAACATATGGTGCTCTTCTGAGATGGCCGCTCGCCCCACCAACTCCCTCAGAACGTCCGACCGCACACCAGGCGGTGCCGGACTCTTTCGTACGCTCTCTTCGGGAGCCGGACACTGGGGACTTCTGGGGTCTATGGGACTATCTTCCGGCCTCACCGGATCCGGAGAGGCCCTCCGCGATGACACTTCGGGGTCGCCCACTTCTGGAGCGGAGGAGTCCGGGGGAGGCGTTTCGCTCTCCATCATCTCCGGAAGAAGATCCCCCGAAGACGAACTCATTTGAGAGGGGCTGAGGCCCGCACTGCAAGATATATGCGGTGGTTGTTTTCTCAGAGGAAAAAGACAGCATACTCTTACTATTAAAATATTTTGGATCACTTATGACTCGTTGGAGGGCTGATCCCCTTGCGGACTTTGTGCGGCAAAAGCACCCCCAAAGGCAGGACCCTCTATGGGAGACTTCTTCTCCCGTTTGGAGGCTTCAACTTCCGGATCCTCGGAAGCAATCCTTTTCCTCCCCCAGTCGTCCTCCTTCGTGGAGACGCTCGTTCCCTCGGTCGGAGCGGGTAGCGATGGGGGCCCGCGTTCGCCCGTATTATCCCCCTCGGTATCTTCCTTCAAGGGCTCCAGGCAAGGTGCGACCTCGAGCATCTTCTCCAATACCGGATTTTCCAAACCCTCAGGGAGGGGGGCCAAACACCGAATCATCTTCGCCTTCATTAGCCAGTCCTGGTCAAAAGGCGAACTCTCAAAAATAACCTCGAATAAAAGACAGTGTGTTCGGCTAAAGGATTTCTTACTTGTTCAGCGGCGCGGTTACTGCTCAGGCCCATGTCCTCAGTGATATCCGGACATTCCACTTGAGGTCCGAAGAATGACTTGTACATCTCCTCATGCGTCAGGCCGAGGAAACTTTGAATGGCACGTGGTCCCTCTGGGTTGAACTCCCATAAACGCAGGGGCCGGCGTTTGCAAGGCTGGACTTGGCGAACCAGCATAACTTGTATTACCACAACCAAATTGAAATCTCCCTCGAAGAGATCTCGGATGCGGCTTTGCAGTATAGGCACGTCCTTGGCTGGACCCCAGCTCAGACCCCTGCTAATCCATGACATCAGTTGTGGGGGGGGGGGGCGAGCGGAAAGCGGGGGCAGCCGCCCACTTGGTACTTCTGGGAGCCGTGACGTAAAACCACTCACGTTGCCATAATTCGGGCACCTTTGGAAAGGAACCTCTCGGCCATGGAGCTCCTTCCATCTTGCCTTTTGATGCACCTCCACACGCTGCTTGTTACCCCTCGATCATCTTCGGCTTTACTTCAAAAGTCTTGAGCCATAGGCCAAAGTGAGGGGTTGCGGAGAAAGGCCTCACACACGACAATAAATGTCGTGATGTGGAGAAAGGAGTCCGGGGCTAGATCGTGGAAATCTAACCCGTAATAGAACATCAAGCCCCTGACGAAAGGATCCAGAGTGAGGCCTAGACCTTGGAGGAAGTGGGAGACGAACACAACATTCTCGTTGGGTTCGAGAGTAGGGACGACCTGCCCTCTAGCAGGCAGCCGATGTGAAACCTCGGCGGTCAGATATCTGGCCTCCCTCAACTTCTTAATGTCCTCTTCTGTAACGGAAGAGGGCGTCCATCGGCCTTGAAGGCTGGATCCGGACATGGTTGAAGGTCCGGAGCACCTAACCTGAGCTTTGGGTGTTAGAACTCAAGGCGGGGGAAGGGTTTGGTTGAGCACGGGAGGGAAAAAGCGAAAACCTTGTCCCCTTATAAAGAGGGTGAATATCAAGCATCCTCTCCGTAGCCGTTTAGGACTTACCTATAATCTAGGAGTCCTAGACACGGTTGGGTTACCCACGAACCGCATTAATGAGAATCCCGTAATTAGGGGAACACGATCTCCGCTTTGGCAAGGCATGTCAAGAAACTGCCTCGCGTTATGTGTGGAGCGGGTTAAGAGAAATGGTTCGAATAATCACCGGGCCATGACATGATGTCATGTTACCAAAACAAGCTAGCAGATTAGATCTGCGAAGACATTATTCTCTCTACGGTGAAATGTGGAACTTATTTTGCAGGGTCGGACACTATCCTCGTATTCAAATTCTTCTGTGATGTATTCGGAGAAGGAACCCGCCTTGCAATGCCGAAGACAATACTGCGCGCCGGACTCATCGTCATTGAAAGCCTAGTTTAGGGGCTACTGAGGGAGTCCTGGATTAGGGTGTCTCCGGACAGCCGGACTATATCTTTTGGCCGGACTGTTAGACTATGAAGATACAAGATTGAAGACTTCGTCTCGTGTCCGGATGGGGCTCTACTTGGCGTGGAAGGCAAGCTAGGCAATACGGATATGAATATCTCCTCCATTGTAACCGACCTTGTGTAACCCTAGCCCTCTCCGGTGTCTATATAAACCGGAGGGTTTTAGTCCGTAGAAAAATCATACAATCATACCATAGGCTAGCTTCTAGGGTTTAGCCTCTCTGATCTCATGGTAGATCTACTCTTGTAACACCCATATCATCAATATCAATCAAGCAGGACATAGGGTTTTACCTCCATCAAGAGGGCCCGAACCTGGGTAAAACTTCGTGTCCCTTGCCTCCTGTTACCATCCGGCCTAGATGCATAGTTCGGGACCCCCTACCCGAGATCCGCCGGTTTTGACACCGACAGTAGAGAACCTCATCGAGCCAAAACTCGCACTTTGAAAACTTCGCATAGAACTGATGTTCTCTGAGTTTATCCAGCACCAATCTCAAGTGATTGGCATGATCCTCCTTGTTCTTGGAAAAGACCAGAATGTCATCGAGGTAGACCAAGACGAATTCATTTGTGTAGGCGTTGAAGATGAAGTTCATCATGCGGGAGAATGTTGGGGGAGCATTGACGAGGCCGAAAGACATGACAGTGTATTCATATGAACCATAGCTTGTTCTGAATGCTGTCTTGGGGATATCCTCTTCATGAATGTGAATCTGATGATAGCCCATACGGAGATCAATCTTGGAGAATACTTGAGCACCTTTAAGTTGTTCGAAAAGCTCATTGATGTTGGGAAGTGGGTACTTGTTATTTATGGTCTTCTTGTTCAACGGACGGTAGTCGACACAAAGTCGGTCCGTTCCATCCTTCTTCTTGACGAAAAGAACACCACAACCCCATGGAGAAGAACTTGGTCGGATGAGACCCATACGCTCTTGAATATCGAGTTGCTTCTTCAGCTCCTTCAACTCTTCCGGTCCAAGATTGTAATGACGTTTGCAAATAGGTTTCGTGCCAGGCTCAAGATCGATGACGAATTCAACTGGCCGGTGCGGAGGCATTCCTGGAAGCTCTTCTGGAAAGATGTCTTGATATTCGCAAATGACTAGAATCTGAGAGATGGCATCCAACTCGCCCTTCTCGTTGAGAGAAAACAGTCGAATGGTATCATCCCGAGCGGCAAAGACGATTACATCCTCAGAAGAATGTGTCAATTGAATCTGCCTTGCAGCACAATCAAGCTGAGCCTTGTGCTTAGAAAGCCAATCCATTCCGAGAATAAGATCAATATCTGAGTCGCCCAGAACAATAGGAGAAGCTAGAAATTTGTAGTCGCCCAACGTGATAGTAACATCTGGGACGCAGATATTAGCTGTCATTTGTTTGCCCGGGGACACAATTGATAAAGATCTTTGCAAATGCTGATAATCACACTAATACTTTGATGCAAAAGGTTTAGAAATGAAACAATGCGATGCACCAGTGTCAAAAAGAACTTTTGCAGGAACGTCGTTAACAGGAAGGTTACCCATGATAACTTCTGGGGAGTCCTCTGGCTGAGCTGCGTTCATCATGTTGACCTTGGCATGCTTGGGATTATGCTTGACCACTGTAGTACTAGCAGATCTCACAGGAGGAGGAGGAGGAAGACGCCTCTGATTGAAGCATTTGTTGGCATAGTGACCCTTCTACTGACACTTGTTGCACGTGACCTCCAAGAGCGGATGGTGATACGGAGCACTTGATCTTGGAGCATGAGACAAAGTCTTGTTCTGAAAGCCTGGGTTGGGTGGGTGGGAAGATCCATTGCCACCTTTGCTCTTATGCTGATAAGGCTGACGGAACGGAGGAGGAGGAGGCAACCAATACTTTTGCTGCTTAGTCACCACTTGAGTTGAGGAAGAAGGAGTTGCATCCCTGACTCGTTTCTTGGAAGCATCGCACTTGAGCTGAGCAGTCTCTTGTTTCAGTGCCATATTGTAAAACTCATCGTACTTCTGCGGCTCAAAAAGCACAAGAGCTAGTTGGAGATATTCTCTGAGGCCACCTCTGAACTGATAAAGCATGCTCTTCTCGTCAGGGACGTCTTGCTTAGCGAAACGAGCGAGCTTCTGGAACATGATGTTATACTGGTAAACAGACAAGCTGCCTTGCTTCAGATTGCGGAACTCCTCACGCTTTCTCTCAACAACACTCTGAGGAATGTGGTGAGCTTTGAAGTCTTGACGGAATTCATCCCAGGTAATCACACGACCTCCTCTGGAATCTTTGTATTGCTGATACCATTCAGCAGCTTGGTCTTTGAGTTGGAACGAGGCAAACTTGACAAAGTCCTCAGGCCTGAGGTTGCTGCACTCGAAATGCTTGCAGATATCCACGAGCCAATCATCAGCGTTTGTTGCCTCGACACAGTTACTGAAGGTATTTGGCTGGTTAGCGAGGAACTGGTTGAGTGTAGCAAACTGATTCAGATTGTTGCCATGGCCTTGATTCCCTCGGTTGCGCTCTTGCAAGAGTTGCATGATCAGCTGCGTGTTGGAATTGGTAGCGGCCATCACAGCTTGACATGCCTCCGGAGGTGGAGGTGGTGGCAGCGGATCAGGATTCTGGCGCGTTGGAGGAGCCATCCTAAAGAGGGTGACATCCGTTAGCATCTTGACAGACATATATTCAAGCAGAATCAAATGGATCGAAATTGCAACATATAGTCTTAACATCCAAACAAAATGAACGAATGCATTCCAATAGAAATGGTCACACTTCCATAAATTGAGAAGCCACTTAGATAGAGGTAGAAGAATAAAACAACAAGGTACGGACAACAACAAATACTTGGTGAGGATTACCCGATCACAAACCAAATATCTGCGGAAGAAATACTAGAACTACAAGAATTCCCACCTATGAAACTCCCGAAATTCTCCCGATTATGCAATCAGGTGTTGGGGATACAAGGGAAGCATAATATCTCACCCAAAGCTAGCAAATCCTACATCCAGTTGTATCCATCCTTCAACACATAACCAGGAAACCTTCGGAAATCATTTACCTCAACCTTCGAAAAGCATCCGTTATACAAGTTATGGCAATACTCCCGAACTCCCGCCCTAGTACTGGGTGGCGTCGAGGTTATCTCACCAACAACTGTATAAAAGAGATTTTCAATGTCGGCGAAACTCAGGTATTCCAGAACTGCAACGATAAAATTGTGACGACAACACCTTGGAGCTCAATTCCCCGGGACAATGCCACAACCCCTAAATGTCAGAAGGCACCAAGAACAATGTTCTCGTCACAAAACCATCAGAACGATTCCAAGATACCCGCGTGATCCTAAAAAAATTAGTGAAATTTGAGAAGAGAAGAGTCAAAACTCTACGTCAGGATGCCTCACCAGAGCGACGAAGGGACTGAGGAGTAAAAAGAATCCTACTCTTCCATATATATAATCCTAAATGACTCAAAACATTTTTTGTAGACTGAACAATGCCAGCGATTCGATCAAGCAGGGGGATCCTAAGTCGGGGAAGGCTCTGATTACCAACTTGTAACGCCCACGATGCGGCTATATCTCCCACGTGTCGAAGCACAACTTAGAGGCATAACCGCGTTGTAAGCAATGTCGCAAGTGGGGTAATCTTCACACAACCCATGTAATGAATAAGGGAAAGAGGTACATAGTTGGCTTACACTCGCCACGTCACACAATAGCATAAATATCATTACATTCATCCAGATACAATCAAGGTTCGACTACGGAACCAAAATAAAGACAACCCCATATGCAACAAAGTTCCCGATCGCCCCAACTGGGCACCACTACTGATCGTCTGGAAAAAGAAACATAGTATCGTCCTGAGTCCTCATCGAACTCCCACTTGAGCTCAGTCAAATCTCCTGGAGCGGTATCATCGGTCCCTGCATCTGGTTTTGGAAGTAATCTGTGAGTCACGGAGACTCAGCAATCTCAAACCCTCGTGATCAAGACTATTTAAGCTTATAGGAAGGGTAAAAGGTATAAGGTGGAGCTGCAGCAAGCACTAGCATATATGGTGGCTAACATACGCAAAAGAGAGCGTGAAGAGAAGGCAAAGGCACGGTCGAGAAACTATGATCAAGAAGTGATCCTAGAACAATCTACGTTCAAGCATAACATGAGACCGTGTTCTCTTCCCGGACTCTGCCGAAAAGAGACCATCACGGCCACACACTCTGTTGATTCATTTTATTTAAGTTAAGCTTTAGGTTTTCTACAACCGGACATTAACAAATTCCCATCTGCCCATAACCGCGGGCACGGCTTTTAAAAGTTCAAATCCCTGTAGGGGTGTCCCAACTTAGCCCATCACAAGCTCTCACGGTCAACGAAGGATATTCCTTCTCCCAAGACAACCCGAGCAGACTCGGAATCCCGGTTACAAGACATCTCGACAATGGTAAAACTAAACCAGCAAAGCTTCCTGAATGTGCCGACAAATCCCGATAGGAGCTGCACATATCTCGTTCTCAGGGCACATCGGATGAGCTCTCCATACAACTAAAACCAAACCTCGAGTTTCCTCGAGGGGGCGCTGCAAAGGGCTCTAGTTTGGACCAACACTCAGAGGAGCACTGGTCGGAGGGTTTAAAATAAAGATGACCCTTGAGTCCGCAGAACCCAAGGGCAAAAGAGGCTAGGTGGCGAATGGTAAAACCAAGGTTTGGGCATTGCTGGAGGAGTTTTATTCAAGGCGAACTGTCAAGGGGTTCCCATTATAACCCAACCGTGTAAGGAACGCAAAATCAAGGAACATAACACCGGTATGACGGAAACTAGGGCGGCAAGAGTGGAACAAAACACCAGGCATAAGGCCGAGCCTTCCACCCTTTACCAAGTATATAGATGCATTAAAGTAGACAAGATATAATAATGATATCCCAACAATAAACATGTTCCAACAAGGAACAAACTCCAATCTTCACCTACAACTAACAACGCTATAAGAGGGGCTTAGCAAAGTGGTAACATAGCCAAACAATGATTTGCTAGGACAAGGTGGGTTAGAGGTTTGACATGGCAATATGAGAGGCATGATGAGCAAGTGGTAGGTATCATAGCATAGGCATAGGAAAAGAGCGAGCATCTAGCAAGCAAAGATAGAACTGATTTCGAGGGTATGGTCATCTTGCCTGCAAAGTTCTCCGAGTTAACGTTAGCTTGATCCTTGTAAACGTACTCAACGGGCTTCTCGATCACGTACTCGTCTCCCATCTCTACCCAAAGCAAGAACACAAGCAAAGGGAGACACAATCAACCACGTGCAATGCACAAGCAACATGATGCAAAACATGACATGATATGCGGGATGCGATATGTGGTGCATATGCATGTTTCGGAAAATAAGGATTGAACCTGGACTCAACTTGTAAAACCAAGAGTGCCACTGGAAAGAGGAGTTGATTTCGGTCGAAATCGATATAAAGTTCACCGGAATCGGATGCACGGTTTGCAAATGGCAAGCAAAACAAATATGGCACCGATCTGCGATTAACAGCACGAGGCCATCTAAATGCATCAAGAACAAACAAGCTACTGCACTCTAACATAACAACAAAATACATGGCAGGGATCCACTCAAGATGCTTGACAAAAGATGAACACTGAGTAATGGCTAATTCACTCAATAGCAGGTTCAAACAAACATGGCAAAAGTGCAAAAGATATCAGGTTACAGACTTAGTGAAAATAACATCAAGTCAGGAATTTAACATCAGGAAGAAATGTTTAGAGCAAGATAACAACATGCTACAGGAACATATCATGGCAAATCAAGGCATGGAATGAAGCTACTTCAAGCATACAACAAAAGTCCCTTACTGACCATAAGCCAAAAGGGATCAGAAAATACAATGACAACCATGTGCACATAGCAATTATCGTTAACAGATTCAGACTTAGCAGAAAACTGGAACATGGCAAAACAGATATTAAGTAGGCATGTTTGCGAGCTCGATGCACTCACCACAAGGCATTGCATGACAAACTAAGCATACACACAGCAAGTAGACATGTCATAGAAGCTAAACATGGCAAGAACAACAACATAACATGCATGGATCGACTACAACAACCTCGGCAAAAATGCTTAACACGTAAACATTCCGCCAGGAACATTTTATAGCAAAAGTAGAGCTCGATTGAGTCAAGCTAGGGTGCTCCATAATTGCAAGCAAAGACATGGATGGATTGAGCACAACAATATCTACAAAACATCCTTACTGATCATGCTCAAAAGAGGCATGGATCACTCGGTAGCAACATGAATACATGGCATAAAAATATTAACAGGGCAAAGACTTAGAAGATTTCTAAGTCCCTGAAATCAGCAACATTACAAGGGCTACTTTGCATGCTTGTGCTAGTCACCACAACGATCACAAAAATACATGGCATACACCCCTGTAAAGATGTCATGGCATACTTCAAAACTCATGTAAGGCTCAAGTTCATAGGAGGCACACATTAAACATGGCAAAAATGATAAATGACCCATTACTGATAAGAGTCTGAAACTAATATAAACTAGCACTCTTGCAACAGCATTTAGGGCATCAAGATGAGCTCAAATGAACATGGTGCAATGGAATGAAATGAAGTACTCGTCGAGACGAACAATTAGATATGCTACACGCCCAAAACGAAGCCATGGTTGCAGAGTTATGACATGATGAAAATACGCAAAAATTACTGAGATTAGGGCAAAAGTCAACCCTCACGATCCAGATTTGGATCCGGCGGCACGCACTTCGAGGATCACCGGAATCGGAGCGGGGTCGCCGGAGAAGATGAGGGAGAGGCGGCCGGAGCTGGATCCGGCCGGAGAGTCACCGGGGCGGCGAGGAGGCGCCCACCGGCACTGGGGAAGACGGCGGCCGGTGCGGCAAGCGGCGGTGGCGAGGGCGGCGAGCGACGGCGGCCGGCGACGAGGCGTCAAGGCGGCGAGGCGGCAGCG
>NC_057797.1:185709124-185716754 GCF_018294505.1 Triticum aestivum | reverse complement strand
GGGCACGGGCGCTGTGGGCGGTGGCCGGGCGACGTGGGCCGCAGGGGCCGGCCGTGGGCTTCACGGGCCCGCGGTGGATGCGGCGATGTGGGGCGCCCGCGGGGACACTGGCGCTTCAGGCGTGGACGGCGGCGGGGGCGGACATGTCCGTCCGGCGAGATTTCGCCCGGCGGCGCGAGGGGATGGAGAGGTTAGGGTTTCGTCCGGATTTCAGGGGAGAGGGCCCCTTTTATAGGTAGGAGGAGCTAGGAGGCTCCAAATTGAGCACGGTTTTCGGTAACGCGATCTTGATCGAACGGCCTAGATGATGAAGGGATTTTAGGTGGGTTTTGGGTCACTTTGTAGAGGTGTTGGGCTGCAACACACACGAGGCCTTTTCGATTCCTCGGTTAACCGTTGGAGTATCAAACGAAGTCCAAATGGCACGAAACTTGACAGGCATTCTACCGGTAGTATACCAAGGCTGCTTGGCAAGTCTCGGTCCAATCCAAGAATGTCTAACACGCGCACACGAAAAGAGGTAAAATGGGACACCGGAGGACATAGGAGCGCCGAAATGTAAAACGGACAACGGGGAAAATGCTCGGATGCATGAGACGAACATGTATGCAAATGCGATGCACATGATGACATGATAAGAGATTCAAGACAAAGACAAAACAACACGAAGACAAAAACCCGACAACGAGGAAATATCATAACTTAGTGCCGGAAATGGCAAGAGTTGGAATACAAATATGGCAGGTTACATACGGGGTGTTACACTATGACAAGAGAAGACATCGCGTGAAGACTATGGAGCGCGAAGACTTAGTTGTTTCATCATTTCCTTTTCTTCTTTGTTGAGTCATAGGTACCACCGTACTGTTAAGTGGGGTCCAAGTGAACCAGTCAGAATGATTGAAGTGATGCTTAACCAAAATCCTATGTCTTCGAGAAGACAATGAGAGCAAATCTTATCCAGAGCTGGATAAGTCAGCTTTGCTTGTAGCTCAAGTGAAGTTGTCGTGTGTGTTTGAAATCTGACCGTTGGAACATGTGTCAGTTCCTTAGTGACCTAAGGTCATTTCGGACAAATCAGGTCGGGTTGCCTAGTGGCTACAAATAGCCCACCCCCTACACCATAAATTGGTTGGCTGCTCAGAGTTAGTGCACGGCTTTTTTTTGTTTGAGAGCAACCCACCTCGAAGCCTTTGAGAGAGAAATCCTTGCGAGGACAAAGCCCTAAACACCCAGAGCCAAAGAGTGTTAGGCATCACTGAAGTCTTCATGTATGTGTGATCTGAAGACTTATTACACTTGAGGACTGTGAATCCTCCAGCCGGTTAGGCGTCGCGTTCTGAGCATCCAAGAGTCATTGTGGATTGCCGGTGAACGAAGTCTGTGAAGGTTTGGAAGTCTACCTTGAAGACTTACCAAAGTAATTGGGTGAGGACTGGGTGTCCTTAGCTCAAGGGGAATAAGGTGAAGACACAGTCTTCTGAGTTGAATCTCATCCTCCCTAACCAGACGTACAGTTGTCACAGCAACTGGAACTGGTCCAACAAATCATTGTCTTCAACGAGCCACTGGTTCTATCCTTCCCATCTCTTTATTTGCAGATTGGTCCTTGTGAAGTCATTGCCTGTTTGCATTATCTATTTGTCTTCACTGTGTGACTGCTTGTTCTGATTGGCTTCATACTATCTTCCATCCTGATCTATACTGCCTAACTGCTATTAGTCTTTGTGCTTTCATTTCATTGAATACTTGACTATGGCTTGCTTAGTGTAGTCTACCTTCCGCTGCATGGTAATGGGTTTATTTCTATCGTTTGTCTTCGAAACTTCCATGTTTTGAACACTTTCATAAAAATCGCCTATTCACCACCCCCCCTCTAGTCGATCACTAGCACTTTCAGATCCAATTTATGATACCGAAAGAATATTCAAATGATTAAATATCCTTGCAAGAAGCTTTCATGATAAGTCCCACACCGTGTCCGTGGGCATGAACACAAGGTTCATGGTCGACTCCCACTTCTACAATGCATAACCTTTCATTTTACTTCTCGCTCTTGATGAAGCTGTAGTATTGAAATTTTATCCGACGAAAAGCCAGTAGAGTATAACCCGCATAACTTTTGAGTTCACACAGATTAGGGAATGCATAGGTTCAATCCATCGGGGAATCTTAGGAACATATATCATAAATTTCGAGAATAAATAACACAAGCTCGGTAGTAGAGCATGCTTGAGAAAGCGGAGGATACAATTTACCAAAAGCATTATGTATCCGAGGAAAGGCTCACAAGCTTATTAAATAAGAAGGACGTTGTCGGATAAAATCCGAAAAAGGGGGCTGGTGGTCCACAAGGGATCTGAGGTGAGCATCAGTACTCAACCAGAGGAAGAAAGAATGCAAGGAGATCAGATTATAGAAACAACTGACTAACTCAAAGCTCAATTGCAAAGGAATTATGAATTCCAAGACAAGGGATCAAAAGCAATGCTCTGATTAGGGATGGATAGGTAGAATAGCCTTAGGGGTACAATCGATGGCGATTTGATTGGTCGAGATCCAGCACATGTTAAAATGACGTCTGAGCCGAAAGGATGAATTCTAGGATCTGATTGTGGATTGCGAGCATTCACAACATATTGTATCAACGGACTCAAAATGATAAAGACAAAGGATGACAATAAGATTACTAGACTTATGGTATTAACCATAATGCAAGCAAGCAAGAAATTCAAGAACAATAGGCTGCTGAGGATTTTCGCAAGAACGAATGGTATTACGAAGACTTTTGTGAAGTACATGAATCAACTGAGGATGAGTGGATACTCGATAGGTGCACAAAGTTATCCGTAGGGGTATTCAGGTGACAAGGAACTGTAAGGCAGTAAGCTCAGGGGATTCTTGGAACAAAGGAGAGCAGTTCAGGGCATCTTGTAATAACAAGATCAATGGGATTGAATGTAAGAATGGAAGGTGTAAGAAGTTATCAATAGGGATATAACAATGGTAGGGAATTTGCAAAGGCGGTGGGTATGTGTGTCTCGGGAGAACATCGTAGAGTAACCTCGGAAACTTCTGGTGCAGCCGGCGATCATCTGTAATAAGGGGTTGTCCAGGTGGATGTGATCACGAGATCCTACTGTTAGAGTTAGTAAAACCATTTTAACCCGAATAGAAGAGAGATCAGAGTCCCATAGTATAGACGAGGAATAAAAGATCCTACTACCACCCAACGGCGACGTGGGCCCATGGGCCGCACAGCCGTGTTAGTAAAACAATTGTCATCGACTAGACTCAACTTCGGCCAAGGAGTGTGGAAGGGGGATTCCTACAGGCAGTCAGCTCTGATACCAACTTGTGATGCCCTCGATTCAACCGTACACTAATCATACACGCAAATGTGTACGATCAAGATCAAGGACTCACGGGAAGATATCACAACACAACTCTAGACACAAATTAAAATAATACAAGCTTTATATTACAAGCCAGGGGCCTCGAGGGCTCGAATACATAAGCTCGAATACACAAGAGTCAGCAGAAGCATCAATACCTGAGTACAGACATAAGTTAAACAAGTTTGCCTTAGGAAGGCTAGCATAAAAGCAACATTGATCGAAAAGGAAAGGCGTCCTGCCTGGGAGCCTCCTAACTACTCCTGGTCGTCGGCGGTCTTCACGTAGTAGTAGGCACCCTCGGGGTAGTAGTAGTCATTAGTGGTGTCGCCTGGCTCCTGGGATTCGTCATTTGGACGCAACAATCGGGTATGGGGGAAAAGAGGTAGCAAGGCAGCCGTGAGTACTCATCCAAAGTACTTGCAAGACTTACATCAGATCTAAACTAAGTATGCATCTATATTAAAGGAAATGGGCTGTATCTATGGACTAAACTGCAGAATGCCAGAAAGAAGGGGAAAGCCTAGCCTATCGAAGACTAGCATCTTCAAGCATCTTGCGGCATATAGAAGAGTACAGATCAACATAATGTAAAGTAGTAGTGTTATCAACCTCGGCCAGAGATCCTTCCTCGACTCCCTGCGAGAAAGCAATCCCAGAGCCATACTATCCATTTCTCATTCACAATTCATTTCTCATCACAAGTATCCAGTTCTAGTTGTATCGATCGGGATACAACTCCAAGTGTCCGTTACCATAGGACAGGCTATCGATAGATGTTTTCTTCCCTACAGGGGTGCACCAACTTAGCCACCACGCTCGGTTAACTCCGGCCGGACACACTTTCCTGGGTCATGCCTGGCCTCGGCCAAACAATACGCCGCAACTCGACCTAGGCTTAATAGAGAGGTCAAGCACGCCGGACTAAACCTATGCCCCCAGTGCTCATGGGCCATCTCCCCGGGAACTCTTGCATGTTGCATACGCGACCGGTGAGCAGACCTAGCTACCTCCTTCAACAAGGCAGAAGCTTACGCAGTCCAACCCGGCGTGCGCCGCTCAATCGCTGACATCTATTAAGCTTCGGCTGATGCATACGACGCAGAACACCCATACAATGCCCACGTGATGGTTAGTGCTATCAGGCCAGAGGCCCCTCGGATCAAATATCCAAATCATAGTGGATTAGTAACGTACGGTAACAAGCAGAGACTCACGAAAGATGTGACCCCGTCGCCCCGTCTCGAGTACTTGCGGCAAGGGCTAAGAATGTCCGACCATGCCTCGTAAGTATCTCGCGGGCACCTTCCAGGTCAACCCGACTCCACATCACTCGCTATTAAGCTCGCGCGGGTACCCCTCAGGGCCGACCCGTCTTTAGTAACATGGCTTAGTGCAAAGTTATAGTAACCATAGTAAGTGTGTGTCTAACACCAAGGGGAAAACCCGAGGAATCACCCCCGATGAATTCCGCTCGATGTTGTCATCAAGGTGAACGTAAGAGGATCCACCCTCGAGTTTCACACTTGAGGGGTTGCACGACGGAGCCGTATCGGAAGTGGCTAAGGAGGAAATCACCCTCGATGACCTCGACCGTATAGCTACACTATAGAGATCTCATCATGTGATAGCCTGGCTTATTAGGGATGATAGACTACTCATATCATAAGGAATTCCTTCTTTTCCAGGAGCCCATTCGGATAGAACTCCGAAGTTAAGCGTGCTCAACTTGGAGTAGTGTCAGGATGGGTGACCGGCCGAGAAGTTGCTCCCAGGTGTGCACGAGTGAGGACAAAGTGCACAGAAAAGACTAGTATTGCTCTGTGGGGCCAGTCTAGATCCCGCCAGGAGTAACGACCACCGGCGGGTGTGTCCGGGGTGTTACAAGTTGGTATCAGAGCTGACCCTCGTGGTTACATGGATGGTTGTGGACAAGTGTGTGGTCATGTTGTTCATGACGTTTGTGACCCGTCGTGGCACCCGGCATGGCACGTGTACCGGACTGGAAGCACAGACGTTTGTGCCAAGAGGGAACGTTCCTGTGGCCCGACGAGGACGTCGGTTCCTCTGAGTGGGGGTGTATGTGATAGCCTGGCTTATTAGGGATGATAGACTACTCATATCATAAGTAATTCCTTCTTTTCCGGGAGCCCATTCGGATAGAACTCCGAAGTTAAGCGTGCTCAGCTTGCATTAGTGTCAGGATGGGCGACCGACCGGGAAGTTGCTCCCGGGTGCGCGCCAGTGAGGACAAAGTGCGCAGAAAAGACTAGTATTGATCTGTGGGGCCAGTCTAGATCCCGCCAGGAGTAACGACCATCGGCGGGTGTGTCCGGGGCGTTATACATCAGGAGTGATGTAAGAGGTTCCACCCTCGGCACTCGATGGTAACTCTGCAGAGTCGTACAACTAGGGGGGTGATGTGCGGTGTCGGGGCCTGGACATCGATCACGTTGATCGAGTCATCGAACATAAAGCGAGGCAACTGGGACAAGGTGGGGTCACTGATGGATCTCTAACCAAGCTATACTAAGCAGTTTAGGATGAGCAGGTAACAACAACAGGCTATGCATCAGAGTAGGATCATACAGAAAGCAGTAGCAGTTCTAATGCAAGCATGAGAGGGAAAGAAATGGGCGGTATCGGAATGCTCAAGGGGGGTTTGCTTGCCTGGAAGCTCTGTTCAAAAGGAAGAAGCATCGTCATCGACGTAGTCGATCACAAGGGCATCAGCATCGTTCTCGGGGTCTACCGGAGAGAAGAGGGGGAAGAAACAATAAATAGCAAGCATATAAATGCAACAGAAAGCATGACATGGCAGTAAGTTACGCTAGGAGTGCTCTAACGCAGTACTACACATTGTAGACAGAGAGGGAAAACATCCGGAGGGGTTTTCCCGGCGTTTGGCTTTTTCCGGACAGACAAAAGGGAGGGGACGGTTCCATGTTCAGCATGCTAGGAGCACGTGACAGATGAAAGGGCCGCGTATTCGGATTTGTCTCGTCATTCTGAACAATTTTCATATAAAAAGTTTTTCGATCCGAGCTACGGTTTATTTTCTATGAATTTTCAAAGTTTTATAGTATTTTTTGGAATTAAATAAATTACAGAAAATGGAATATGACGTCAGCATGACGTGTTGATGATGTCAACAGTCAACAGACTTGCTGACCAGGTCAAACCTGACCTGTGGGTCCAGCGGGACCCACATGTCAGCCTCTGCCAGCTTAACAGTGGATTAAACTAACCTAACAGGGTTAATTAGGGGTGTGGGCCCCGGGTGTCAGTGAGTGTTTAGGTTAATCTAATTACTTCTATTTACAAAAAAGTTTTTAGACTAATTAACAGAGGGGGCCCACATGTTCGTGGTTGGGGCTGCCCAGTCAGCACGTTGACTGGGTCAACCCAGTCAACAAGGGGCCGCTGTAACACCCTGGATGTAATTTACCTTATATGTATTCCAACTCTTGCCATTTCCGGCGCTAAGTTATTTTATTTCCTCGGGTTCGGGTATTTGTCTCTGTGTGTTGTTGCCGTTGTCATGCATCTCATATCATGTCATCATGTGCATTGCATTTGCATACGTGTTCGTCTCATGCATCCGAGCATTTTCCCCGTTGTCCATTTTGCATTCCGGCGCTCCTATGTCCTCCGGTGCCCCCTTTTACCTCTTTTCATGTGTGGGGGTTAAACATTTCCGGATTGGACCGAGACTTGCCAACCGGCCTTGGTTTACTACCGATAGACCGCCTGTCAAGTTCCATACCATTTAGACTTCGTTTGATACTCCAACGGTTAACCGAGGGACCGAGAAGGCCTCGTGTGTGTTGCAGCCCAACACCCCTCCAAAGTGGCCCAAAACCAACCAAAACCCTCCCCATCATCTCGGTCGTTCGATCACGATCGCGTGGCTGCAAACCGTGCTCAATTTGGAGCCACCTAGCTCCCTCTACCTATAAAAAGGCACTCCCCCCGAAAATCCCGGATCAAACCACCCTAACCCTAGCTCCCCTTCCTCTCCGCACGCCGGACAACGTCCGGGCCGCGCCGAACAAAGCCGCCGCCGCTGCCCCACGCCAATAGCATGCAGCCACGTGTCCCTGGCCGGCGCCCGCAGCCGCCGAGGCCCGCTCGGCCCGCAGCGAGCCCCCGAGCCCATCTCCTCGCCGCCCTCGCGCCCGCGCGCCCGCCGTCTTCCTCCTCGCGCCCACACCGCCCCGATCCGCTCTGGTCGC